>NW_022872909.1:0-84029 GCF_900324485.2 Mastacembelus armatus | reverse complement strand
TGTCTCCTCTCCACATAAACTCTCATCAGCTGCTCTCTGTGCTCTTCAGAGAGTGTACCAGCTACTATGTACGGGAATCCACGGGTTATCACTATCGATGGTTATTACCAGCCATTCCAGAAACTGGGTACTCTCTTCCCTGTCATTCCTCACTGCAGGCTGACCAGTAGACTCTGCTTGTAGTGGTCTACTACATCCCCCTCTGGCCCTGGATGGTGATGGGCTCCACAGGTGTCCTCCTCCTGAAGTTTATGATGAGCTCCTTCGTCCATGTTCAGGAGCAGGTGGTTAGGCTGAGACCACTCCACAAAGTCTCTGATCAGTGTCCTGCACTCTGACTTCTTCCTCTGACATGAGCTTCTATGAGGAGGCTGAGCAAGGCAAGAAGCACAGCTCACACTGCCCATTTTTTCAGACAGTAGGCATCAACTCAGCACATCAAATGGAGCTACAAAGAGGTCAAAGCTACCTGTGGTAAGCTCAGGCGGAGTTTTCTGAGACTGATATGCAACATTGAGTCATAAACTACGTTTCTGCCTTGTTTTGAACCGGGGAGCTTTCGCACGTGAGGCAAACGAGATGACTACTACACTACAGAAACTGACACAAGGGATGTATTAGCACCGCCCTTTTAAGGCTAAAGCACAATAGAGAAAATGCCTAAAGAAACTGGTATTGCTGCTCCCTTCAAAATACTGACCAAGTCGGGCCCTGTTTAGCTACTAAAATCAGACAAGACAAGGCTCTTGTAGGACGGTATGGCTGTAGGCCACAGACTTTGTGATGAATGCAGCATTTCTTGATGCTAACTGACACCACCGATGTTTGGACTTACTCAGGGTTTCTGGTATCACCAAGCTGGTTTATGGTAACCATATGTTTTGTTCTGTGGTGAGGACAGCATAACATAAGACTCCCCATCAGGGAATCGAAACCGGGACTTCTGCATGACAGGCAGAGATATTGTCCACTCTATCTATTAAACCTGTTAACACAAACCAGTTAACCAGACTTCAAGCATGCCATCCATCCATCCATTTTCTGTACCTGCTTTTTCCTGAAAGCCAGGGTCACGGGGATCAGCTGGAGCCTATCCCAGCTCTCTCTCAGGTGAAAGGCAGGGGTACACCCTAGACAGGTCACCAGTCCGTCGCAGTTCAAGCATGCCTAACTGACATAAAGGCCTGGGTGACCAGTAACTTTCTACTTTTAAATTCAGAACCAGAAGTTATTGTATTTGGTCCTAAAAACCTCAGAAATAACTTTTCTAAAATTATAGCCCTGTTAGATGGCATAGCACTGGCCTCCAGCACTACTGTAAAAAACCTTGGAGTTATTTTTGACCAGGACATGTCCTTTAACTCACAAATAAAACAAGTCTCTAGAACTGCATTCTTTCACCTGCGCAACATTGCCAAAATTAGGAACATGCTGTCTCTAAATGATGCAGAAAAACTAGTCCATGCATTTGTTACCTCAAGGCTAGATTACTGTAACTCATTACTATCTGCACGTCCCAATATCTCCATAAAAAGCCTCCAGTTAATCCAGAATGCCGCAGCCAGAGTCCTGACAGGAACTAGCAAGAGAGATCATATTTCTCCTATACTGGCTTCTCTTCATTGGCTCCCTGTAAAAAACAGAATAGAATTTAAAATCCTTCTTCTCACATACAAATCCCTTCATAATCAAGCTCCTTCATACCTTAAAGAACTCATAGTACCATATTATCCCAATAGACCACTTCGCTCTCAGAGTGCAGGTCTACTTGTGGTTCCCAGAGTTTCCAAAAGCAGAATGAGAGGCAGAGCCTTTAGATATCAAGCTCCTCTCTTGTGGAACCAGCTCCCAGCCTGGGTTCAGGAGGCAGACACTCTCTGTACTTTTAAGGCTAGACTTAAAACCTTCCTCTTTGACAAAGCATATAGTTAGGGCTGGCTTCAGGCAACCCTGAACCATCCCTTAGTTATGCTGCTATAGGCCTAGACTGCCCGAGGACCATCGGTGCACTGAGCTCCCCTACCCTAACCCCCCGCTCCTTTTTTCCTTCCCCTCCCCTCTCTTTCTCTCCTCCCACCTCACATGTATATTCTACCATTGAATGTCACTAACCTTGTGCTCTCTCTCTCCCCTAGTTTGTGCTCTCTCCCTCTCTCTCTGTTCTCTCTCTGAACCTTCTGCAGGTGTCCCTGGTCCTGGAGCTGTATATCGCTGATGTGCGGTTACTGGTCCCACCAACCTGCAGTGTCTATTTGTTGTTTATTGTTGCTGTTCTTTTCTCTCTGCTCTATCCACTCACCCCAACCGGTCGAGGCAGATGGCCGCCCAAACTGAGCCCGGTTCTGCTGGAGGTTTTTTCTTCCATTAAAGGGAGTTTTTCCTCTCCACTGTAGCCAAGTGCTTGCTCATAAGGGAATTGCTGGGTTTTTAGTTTTAGTTTTTGTGAAGTGCCTTGAGATGATTTGTATTGTGATTTGGCGCTATACAAATTAAATTGAATTGAATTGAATTGAAGAGGTGGTGGCTTGGGTGGGTGGCATCCAGAGTGATTTTCTGAGCTCTTTTTCTCTCTCTGGAGATGAACAGGTCTTGGAGGATGGGTAGGGGAACATCGATGATCTTCTCAGCAGTCCGAACTGTCCTCTGAAGTCTTTGGGTGTCTGATTTAAAGTGGGAGCTAAAATAGACAGTGATGGAGGAGCAAAGAACCGACTCGATGACCGCTGAGTAGAACTGGGTCAGCAGCGTCTCTGGAAGGTTGAACTTCCTCAGAGAAAGAGAGCACCAGCAAGAACGATGGATAGAAAGAGATACATGCAGATAGAGAGTGGCAGAAACACAAATAAAAACAGAAAGAAGGAAAAAGAAAAGATAGATAAAGAAATGAAAAACAGAGGGACAGACAGTATAACAAATAACATACACAATAATAGAGAGAGAGGACGACAGAGACATAGATAGACAGAAGACAGACAGAAACAATAACGAGAGAAAGAGAGAATTAGACAGAAAAAGAGAGATACAGATACAGATAGTTATAAACACACACAGACATCTAAGAATAGACAGAAACACAGAAAATGAAAGTCTCAAATACACTGAAAAACAGACAGAAAAGCAGAACAAAGATATATATTAATACATATCTTGTCAGTGAAGACAACATATTGATGTCTCATTAAATATGAAACATGCTCTGACAAGATCCTTTTACATTTGATTCTTCTAAGGACAGCGATGAGCAAAATCCAACATACCTGATGTAGACCTGTCCTCTCCTGGAAATGTCTCTGCTCCATCTACTCACGCAAACTCCGATCCAGGAGCTCATCTACAGATAACTGCATCTTTCATGGAGGAAGGAGCCATGTTGACCAGTAAACAGTGTGTGCTTCACCTTTTCCAGTGCTCGTTCAGTGACAAAGGGATCGTCTTTGCTTATTTTGATGGCCACCTTTATGTTGGTGGCACTGTTGGCACAGTTGGCCAACTTTGCAAAGCTCCCCTTCCCCACAAAGGCCTGCAACCTCACATCAGGAGGCCAGCCAGGTCTGTTCATGTATCAGGAACTTGACTCTGGAGGATGGAGAGAGCAGAGAGGAGAAGATTGAACACAACATGAATTCACATAGCAATGTGTGTATTCGGCCCTGTGATGGACTGGTGACTTATCCAGGGTGTACCAATGCCTTCCACCCGAAAGAGAGCTGGGATAGGCTCCAGCAGGTCCTGGTGACCCTGGTTAAGGAATAAGCAGGTATTGAAAATGGATGGATGGATGGAATGTGTGTCTTCTACTTTATGAGACACTAACAGGATGAGTTACAAATAACAGCTCCTTGTCAGCAGAAATCAAACCTGCACGGGGAGACCACAATGGAATCCATCTAATCCATCACCCATTCTTATTGAGAAACGTCACAGCAGGAGGACTGGTTTGTCAGGAGTGGGATTTGAACCCAAAAGAGACTGCGACCTGAACACAGCGCCTTAGACAACTCAGGCATCCTGACAGTCGCAAAAAGCTAGTATACATAAATTTTGAATGACAACAGTCATTCACTACCATACATACAGTACTGCTGAGTGGGCAAAAAAGAGATGAATAAATGAAGCATATCTACGCTACATACTGCGTACTGCATATCTACGCTTCTGCCCCCTCCTGTCCTAGATGAACCTTTAAGCAAGCCTTGCCTTGTGGAAGCTTTGAACTCACGACCTTTGAGACTCGCTGCGATACTAGATGGAGCTAAAGCAGATATTGCTAATTTAACTTGTTTACAACTTTATCCATTCATCCATCCATTATCTATACCCGCTTATTCCTAATTAGGGTCACAGGGAACTGCTGGAGCCTATTTGAGTTTTAATCCATTTGAGCTGGGATAGGCTCCAGCAGGTCCTGGTGACCCTGGTTAAGGAATAAGCAGGTATTGAAAATGGATGGATGGATGGAATGTGTGTATTCTGTACATGACACTTGATCTGAGTTTCATTTCATTAACACAGGGCCCACCAAGGCTTTATCTTGTCACTACCACATTTTCAGTCCTGCTGCTTCCAAAGCTGCTATATTTGTTCTGATCTAAACCTACTGCTAGATATTGAGAAAAATACACTACTGTTAAAAAACACTGTAACTCTGTCCCTGACTATTAGTTGGTTTCAGTGTCCACTGGTAAAAGGCTCAGTCCTAATTTACTAAGCACTGAATCCTGAGGTGTATTCACAGACATACTGCAGCTGGTTTCTTAATTCTTTGCAGTGCAATATATCAAACTATTTTCCACCGCTTTCAACTTACCTGTCACTCAATCCCATGGAGGATGTTGAAGCAAACTCAATGCTAATGTGGAAATATGACAAAAGGACAAACACAAAAGTGTCTGTGTGTGTTTCAGAGGATGAAAGATGATGAAGTCATCAGCTCTCCCAGATTCCTCTTACTTTGTGACGTCACGTCTCAGTGCGCACAGTGTAAATGTGAAAGTACTGGTACATTTTGAATATGATATTCTCAATGTCAATTTCTATTGTGCCTGCCCCATGGTGTGCACAATTATTCAATATGTGTGCTGGGCAACCCACACCGATCATAGTCTCGTTTTGCAGCAAACTCTTCAAATTTGCAAACACATTCTTTCCAGCTTCATCACGTCGGATTCCTCCAACATTTGTGTTGCAATTGTCTCCAGTAAATGCAATGCATTTTTCCGACACATTGTTTTTTGCCAGGGTTTCTGTGAGATATTTTGCAATGGTTTCTGCTGTCTCTCATTGGGTGTGTCTTTAACTTCAATCAATTTTGTTTGCACGCCACCCTTCTTCCAGTCAAAATACTGGATTATGACTGGGAATATTTTCACTGCTCCGTGGTTACTCCCGTCTGTGGAAACACCACAGTACTGGATTTCTTTGAGTGCTTCATGAGTGATTTCAACAGAGTGGGGGGCTATAGCACCATTGACGATGGCTTCGGTCTTGGTGCGAGCACTACTAACATTTTTTGCAATGTCAGAGTCAGGAAATGCCCTTTTAAGCAAAGTACTGGTGCAATCCATGGACCTGTAACTGTTGGGATGTTTCACTGTATGAAAAGCCATTGCACCTTCTGCTGCATTTACATCATCCTCTGTTTTTCCTGGTCTGACAAAAAACTCTGTCAACTTTGCAGATGAACTCTCACCTCTCACAGCTTTTGTATGTTTCTCGGTGTCCATGTGGGCTTTCAGATCCCCAGCACCTTTATTGGATACCGAGACATATGTACCGGCTTTGCACACGGTGCACTCCGCCTCCCACTTGTCCCGACCGGGACGGTATGTGGGAAATTTTCTTTGCAGTTCATCGGTGAAGCTGCACTTACGCTTCGGCATTTTCCCTGCTATACTGCTCCGCTCTCTGCTCTGATCCCTGTCTGCACTGCTCCCTGTCTGCGTCTGTGTGTTTGCGCGCGCGGCGCAGACCTGGCCACAAGGCAGCCTCCCGGTAATTACGTCGCGCAAAAAAGTAGTACCCTAGTATTGTGTGCAAAACGCCAGTCAATCTACGTACACGCGTAATGGTCCTATAAAAAACCGGACATTTTCGTGAATTTATAAAACCCGCCAGGACGCCCCGGACAGGACGTAAAAAGTGGACATGTCCGGGCAAAAGAGGACGCTTGGTCACCCTAATACTGTATATAGGCTGAAAGAAAAGAAAAGGCTATTCTAGTCCCTTTTCTCTGTCTTGCCACTCTCTGTTCTGGTTCCAAATTTGTTTTTTTAGAAAACAAGATTGAACTGCTATGTATGTTACTTAGGGTGACCAACTTGACTAGAAGTAAATGGAGCCTTGAATATGGATGCAAACAATTCCTACAGGTGTCCCAACTTTTGGTGAGTACTTCCAACAAACTGTGAGTGGCAGTGTTTTACAGGTGACATATTAGGCCAAGAAATAACAAATTCACTTGTACTTTGACACTGTTTAAACTCTGGTACAAACAGATGAATTCAGTTTAGCTATAACATGTTTAGACATGAGCAGGAATTAACTGATTTTATTTGAACTGGATTTGAAATGTGTTTTTACAAGTAATGACATTCTGCCAACCCCTTCCCAGGTCTGAGAGCCATCACCCATGATGGTGCAATTCTCAGCTTTAGTAACTATGCAAATAGCCTGAATGCAGCCCACTGATGTGTGAATGAATGGAGCTGATTGTTGCAAGTCTGTTGCTGTTGTTTTTGACCAGCCTCATTAAAAGAACAATATTGTGTGTCCAGTGGACACTTAACACTTCCAGTGAGCTGTTGGATTCACTGTAATCATGAGTTAATGAGGACTGAATAGAATCATTAACATTCGTTCTGACATGGGGCAAGTTTGGGTGTAGCCTCATTAACATTTCAGCTTTCTGTGCTTTGAACAAACCAGTCTAAAAACAGGTCTGATTTGTGACTGAGCTGAAAAAGAGATAAAATGGAAACATTGATTTAAACAACAAATCAAATTGTCTTCTATCAGTAAATTTGTCTGATAACTTAAGTTTATTTTCAGAATCACATTAATCAAACAAAATACAATACAATCATGAAACTTTATTGATCATTATATTTATATTATTGTATACATATTATTAGATTTTTGTGGTACAATTTGATGACTGTACATGTTTACTTGTAATAAAGTATTATTACACTCTTATTTATACTTTTTGTTAAGTAAAGGATCTCAGTAGTTCTTCCTCCCAACAGTTACAGGGATTTGAAACAGCTGAGTCCATGTGTGATATATATCCAGTCTCTGCTGGTGTTTTCTAAGGTTAGCACTGTCATGATAATTAGTTTTTCATCAACAGTAAAACAAGTATCAGAGTTCAGAGGTTTTTTTTTCATTTTCAACAGTTTGCTTGGCACTCAAGTCCCATATGGTCTAACAGTTAGGATTCCTGATTTTCACCCAGGTGGCCTGGGTTCAACTCTGTGTATGGGAGTTTGTGTGTATGGGAGACACTTAAAAAGCTCCAGTCACAGTTGGACCTTGTGAACACCAAATATCTACAAAGCAACTGACTTTTATATCAACTTGAACTTTGCTTTTTAGTGATAAGTTCATAGTGTAACATGCTGAACTTAAATGGTGAACCTGGTAAATAATATTCCCGTGAGATAGGATAATGAAGCTTAGTGAAATGATAAATTAATCTTTCCAAAATAAACATTTCCATTTTTGCCTGCAGATTTAACTAGGAAAGCAGTTGCCCTGTGTGGTCGACCTTTTTGCAATTGGTCCATTGGATTTAGGGTAGTCTACCAAGAGTCTCACACAGCATTGGTGGTTCAATGGAAGAATTCTTATGGCAGCACTTATGTCTTCCAGCTTTCAAGGCTGCAGGGGTGAAACATATTAACCTCTACATTACAAGAATGCAGCTGTATGGTCTCAAGAAATCTCTCTGGTCTCCTTTATGATTTTCTAAAGACGACACACATTTGGATCATTTGAGTTTAGCTTCTCCAAAGGAAGTGGCCTATGGCCTTATTGTCAGTTTCTTCCCAACTGTGTCATTGTCAGTATCATAATCTAAAGGTATAGCAAAGGATGGTTTAGATCCACTGGCCTCTGGGACCTGGAGTTGTGCTATAGAAATTGACCTCATGTCTCTTTAGATTTCTTTTCAGCCTCTCTCGCTGCAGGTTTTTTCTTCCGTTAAAGGGAGTTTTTCTTCTGCACTTTCACCAGGTGCTTGCTCAAAAGGTATTTGTTGTGCCTTAAGTGCCTTAAGATGATTGTATTGTGATATGGCGCTATACAAATAAAATTGAATTGAATTGAATTGAATTGAATGATTGAAGGCAAATCAATTAGGTTCTGCAACTGAACACCACAGGTAAAGAAACAGTATTGTCTGCATTGAATAGACATTTTCCACCAATGGAAAATCTATCCTTTCAGCAGATTTCTTCACACTTGGACTAGATCTAGGGGTTCGCCCAATACAGCATTGCAATTAAACACAGCCATGTATATTAGAAAAGGTTATGCATTTGAGTCTGAGACAAATTACAGTAAAGTAGAAAATAAGAGGATTAAACTGGGATGAACTGGGGGATAGAAGTGCAAGCTTATGGGGACATTTGATTTTCTAAGTAAAGCATGAGCTGTTGACTGTTCTATCATTGGCTGACCAGCACCATCAGGATCATGCTGTTTATTGCAAGATGTAACTGAAGCAAAGCTCTGTATATTTAAATAATGACACTTCCCCATGTGGGACTTGAACCCACAACCCTGAGATTAAAAGGCTCATGCTGTACCCACTGAGGTAACCAGGGTCCACTTGGGTAACCTGAAGCACTGTTTTTCCAATTGTGACATATGCCACAAACACTTTTTTTGACAATGTACTGTCATTAATATTGGAAAAGGTTATGCATACATGTGTTTTAAGGAAAAGGTCAAACATGATCTCTTTAAAGAAGAAGAAACTGCAAATTTAGTGCAGCTGCATGTGTCTTTGCTGGGAATCATTTGCTTCTGTCTGTCTCTAACACTTTACCAGTCCATCTTTAGACTGAGCTTAGGACTTCCTGTTCCATTAATACACACAAATACAGAAAGAAATACATGCAGCTTGGCAACAATGTAGAAAAACATTTGAAACATTTATTTATTCATATTCAATTTATTATCAGCTTTTATTTCTTTTTGTTGTCCATAGAAGTTTGTGTGGGCATTTTGTAGCTAGTTCAGCCATGATGTTTGATGTTAATTCAGAAATTAGGTTCTTGTCTTTAGTTCTTCCTCAGTACTAAATAGACCAATTACTATATCTTCCTATTATTGCTGCACAGTTTCCACACCTAGTAACACACTTTAACCTACACTTATGTACAGAGAAATTTTTCATTTCAAAATAAAACAAAAGCACATATTTCTGTATTAAATACAGCAAATTAAGCTTCACTATAAATTGTAGTGGCTGAGTGGTTAAAGCAATGGACTTGAAATGCATTGGGGTCTCCCTGCGCAGATTTGAATCCCCTCAACAATGAGGTGTCCCTTAGGAATCATAATCTAGTGTTAGTGATGTGTATACTTTCCCTCTTGAGTTGACTTTCAAATTAAAGTGGTAGTGGTGTAGACTGACCACATAAAGTCAGTATGCTGACTGCTGTTGATGTCGGTTACACCTCCAGATAAATACCTTCACTCCTATAGACAATTCAGGGTCACCAGTCAACCAAACATGCATGTCTTTGGACTGAAGCACCTGGAGTAAACCCACACAAGGATGTGGAGAACATGTATATTACATTCTTTTATTATATTCTTATATTTATAATGATTTGTAACAACACATTTGTAATCAATAATCTTTGAACGCCCAATAGGAGCATTCCCAACGAGGATGGGATTCGAACCCACGTGTGTAGAACACAATGGATTAGCAGTCCATCACCTTAACCACTCGGTCACCTCGTCACATTGCTCCAAATGTTTAAAGTAGTTGATCTGTGCAGAATTACCAGAAGAATTTCCAGGTTTACTGCAACAGTAACTCTAATGTCTAATTCCAGTCTAATGTTACTGCACTGATTCATAATCTGTCACCATGGAACCACCGTATGAAAATAATTCAGGTTAAACTGAGCTCTGCCCTGTAACTATGATCAATTTAATCACCTGCATAAGACAGAAATCTTAATATTAACTGCTCGACATAGATGTCCAGACAGGGTCTTATTACAGTCTCTCGACGCAAAATTCTGTGAAGCAATTGTGCTTCTGCACCAATGGGTTCCTCAACAAAAGGGCACACCAGGTCTCCTGCCTCTTCTTCAGTCTGAATACCCAGGACTCAGGAAGAACTCGGTTTATAAAACATGCCAGTGAGCAGGTTTGGGTTACAGAGTGAGTTACCACGGTAACTGACTCAGAGTCAATCTGAACACGCTTTGTGAAACCAAAAACCCTGAGTATCCCTCATCTCAGAGTTAATACATTCTGGGTTTTCACTAAACCCACTTTCTGAAACAGGCCCCAGTTCTCTGCGCTACACTGAACCATAACCTAACCTCTGTTACTATGGAAACACTATCTGAAGGGGGAACTGACATCAAAACAATAATGACAACACACTGTGTTTGTTCATTTCTTCTCATTCAGATGAGACATGATGTCAGCAGTAACCTAACCTAACTGGAACACACACAGCAACAGTTTTCTCAGTCCTCAAAGTCCACTAAGGCAATAAAACACATTAATGTAGTGAGTTTCTAAGTAACATATCACTGCTGACAGGAATAGAACCAGTGCGGACAGACCTCAACGGAATTCAAGCCCATCACTTTAACTGCTCAGGCACAACAACTTGCTCAGGTGTTCAATTAGATATATTTAAAACGTAAAACAATGTGTTGTTTTAAGAAATGAAATACTTCATTTTAAAAAGCAATATTTAATATTGGTCCTGTGATGGACTGGTGACATGTCCAGTGTGTACCCCTGGCCTTTCACCGAAAGAAAGCTGGGGTAGGCTCCAGCAGATCCTTGTGACCCTAATTAGGAATAAGCGGGTATAGATACAGTATGGGGCTTAAAACCAGGACCTTGATGTTATTAGCACCACACTCTAACCAACTGACCTAACCAGCCATGGTGAGTGAGTGGTTAGCACTGTTGCCACACAGCAAGGAGGTTCCTGGTCCGAAACCCTGCAGTGGCCTTTATGTGTGGAGTTTTCATGCTGGTGGGTACTCTGGTTTCCTCACACAGTCTAAAAACATGTATGTCGGGTTGACTGGTGATTCTAAATTGCCCATTGTCCGTCTATATGTGACCATGTGATGGACTGGTGACATGTGTGTACCCCTGCCTTTCACCTGAAGAGAGCTGGGATAGGCTCCAGTAGATCCCATGGACCCCAGTAGGAATAAGTGAGTATGGATAATGGATGGATGTTTTATTCCAGTCATAAAACTAATCACAGTTATAGGGCAGAGCTCAGTTGTATCAGTGTCACACTTGAATTATGTTCATATGGTTGTTCCATGGTGACAGTTTATGAATCATTGCAGTAACATTAGACTGTAAGTAGACTGTTACTATTGGAGAACAGTATTTATACTAACTGCTAACTGAGGTGAGCTGACTGCAACAGTCATCCAGGCCAGGTAGCTCCTTCAGCAACAACAGAGACTGACTGTTACACACTGAATGTATGTCTGTATAAATATAAACCTAAATATGAATATGAATGCTGCTAAACAGAGAATTGGTGAGATTTTATGTGAAGGATAGCACACCTGCATGTGAATCGTTGGTCTAGAGGTATGATTCTTGATTTGGGTGTGAGAGGTCCTGGATTCAAGTCCCAGATAAGCCCATTCCTCATTGAGGAGTGGTGAATTTGTCCAGAAGAACATCCCAAAGTTGTTCAGCAGGAACGTGGAACACATCCCAAAGTTATGTGTACATTGAACACACCAGTATTAGGTTGCAAACTGACTTGTCTCTATGACACAAGCTGGGACCCACAGTACATACTAAGCTATCATTTGGACTAACACTTCACTGGAGTCAAGCTTTCAGCATCACAAACACTCTAAGAAACCACCTCTGCTCTGTAGGGTCCTTTCATGTCTTTTTAGGGGTCTTTGTATTATTTGAAAACTACTCAGAAGTTATAGTCTATATTTTATAATCTGAATCTCACTGAAATGATCTAAACCTAAATTAATGTAGTCTTGTAAAATGGTGAATTTCAATGAAAAGTAGTGGAATAGAGGTATACATTTCCATGAAACTGTTGCAAGTAAACACAAAAATAGGGTTTCTGAGATCTGACTTCAAGAGTAACAGATGGATGTGGTTCCCTATTAAGGATTACAAACACACACACACAAAAAAACAAATGACCAGAGGCCTGTTCTTCGAATGTGGATTAACTGGTTAGTCGGATAAGTTGTAAACAGCAAACACTGAACATATCTGTTGTGTCTTACATTGAGATCCAAGTGAAAATGAGTTAAGCAGAAGCTCATGAAGTGAGAAAGCTTTGCAGAGACACCAGACCAACAGAGATCCCAAGGACAGAAAACAACTCGAAGTGGCAGATATGAACCCACAGCTAAATCAAGACTGGAATCTAAATCCAGCACCTTAGGCCACTCAGCCATCAAACTGCAACTGGCAAGTGCTAAGCTCATGGATGTAGTTGTAGCTATAATGAAGTCAGTCTTTAGATACAGTGCATGTAATGAGACAACACGGGGAAAAATATCTGAAGGAATTTCACTGAATCCAACATGTGGACAGAGGCTGCTACTGAACATGTCTCATCAGCAGCAAAGGAGAAGATTGGAAGTTTGTTCCAAAAGAAACCTGTCATACTCAAGACTTGGCAACACAGACACTGACTTTGTTCTGAAACTGTTAACTTGAAGCTGAAACAACAACTAAGCATCAGATTCTAGTGTTATAATAACAGCACCAGAAATAACACACCACAGTCTTAAATCTACAGAGACAATCCCCCAAACACCTTAAAGGGGGTTGCTGCTGAATCAGGCTTAGAGGGTCTGGGTCACCTGCCAAGAGCTCCTGGCAGTTGGTGCAATGGTGCCACAGATGTGGCTATTCTGGCTGTTGTCCAAGTGGCCGATGTTAATGAGGTGTGGCTGATGTTTACCACCCAGCAACTACAGCAGCAGCAGTAGAGGGTGGATGGAGGCTTACCACTCATAACATTAACATAAATATATAAGTTGCTGTGGAGTGTAAGTCACAGTTACGACTCTATGCCCAGCAGTTATATGGACCTGGAGACATTACGACATCATTAATAAGCAAGTGGACTTGTTCCTCCACCATTGCTTTGAACAGTTATTGTGTACAGGCAAATGTTTTTTCCTATTTTTCTAATGGAAATACCTCTGTTCAAGGCATACAAAACACGTAAGTCATGTGGTAGTGTGGCCGAGTGGTCTAAGGCGCTGGATTTAAGCTCCAATCTCAATTGAGGCGTGGGTTCAAATCCCACCACTACCAGCCATTTAAGGGAGCTGTTTGGCTGAGAGTCTGTGAAAATTCACAGTCTCTCAACTATTTGACATGATCCTGGATCTTCTGGTTCTTCCAAAGTCATGGTACGATTGTTGTCCTGGCAACACATCTGCAATCTCAAACCAGCTCAGGAGCAGGTTTATTCTCAGATTTAGTCATTGTAAACAGGATAATCTCTCAGATATAACTGACTGATTAGTCTCTTTTCTCTGGTTTTGATATTAGACCAGGAAATCCATTCAACTATGGATGCACTGTTTTTATGTGAGTGGTCCATTGACACAGGCAAGTCTAATAAGGCAAACATTTAGAATACTGAGTGTGCTTTGTAAACAGTAGCTGTTCAAGGCAACATCAACAAGCATGAGCTCTGTCATGTACCACTATGCAACACAAGCAACAATTACACTAATATACCATAACTGTAACACAACTGTGATTTAACACACATAACCAGCAAACACTGAATCTATGTGGTGTGTCTTCCATTAACATCCAAGTCACAACAAGTTAACTCTTAGGAGAAGATTCTGAAAAAACAGAACTTTGCAGGAACAACTTACACAATGTCAAAGAACTGGCACTGGTTAGAGTTGGACCCATACCTCAATCAAGATTTAAGACTTCATCTTAGACCCCATCTTAGACCATTCAGCCAAATTACCAGACAAGCATTTTGTCTCACCAGCTGAGCTCATGGTTTTATGAACAGTTTACCTCTGAAAGTTGAGGGAACTATAATGAAATCAGTCTTTAAATACAGTGCATGTAATGAGCCAACACAGGGAAAAATAACTAAAGGAATTTAATTAAATCCAACATGTGGACAATGGCTGTTACTGAACACGTCTCATCAGCAGCAAAGGGGAAGATAAGACTGGAAATTAGTGGCTACAGCAGAGATGGTTTCCATATACTGTATCAAACTTTGACCTACAGTAATGTTAGGGACAGATCCAGTCTGGTTTGCTAAAGCTACTCAGAAAAAGCTGTTCAAAGTACTTTGTAAACGATATATCAAATTGACAGTGTACATGTGATATAAAATTATAGCACAATATAATAACATAACTGCCTGGTCCAAAGGACAAGATCTCAGATACAAGCACCCGAAATGAGCTTCCTTCGCAGGGTGGCCAGGTCCTCCCTTAGAGATAGGGTGAGCAGTTCAGACACACGGGAGGAGTTTGGAGTGTAGTTTGGAGCACTGGGCCCACTGCAAACAGTAGCAAAGGAGGCTCATCCTTTGATCCCAGCAATCAACAGTTTATTGTCTAAGAGTTAACTGACAGAAACAGCTTCATATTGAAAATAAGAACATGAGGATTAAACTTGAGGATTTGTGTATGACCCATTCACTGTGGTTCTAAATCAAAACTGGAAACATCTAAACTACAAAACAGAGTACACTTTATGTATTTCCAGGTGTGTTTTTCACACAGAAGACCAGGGTTCAATTCCCTGACGGGGAGTCTTATGTTGTTCTGTCCTTACCACAGGACAAAGCATAAACCAGCTTGGTGATACCAGAAACCCTAAATAAGTCCAAACTGGATAACCTGCTGGTCTCCCTTCATGTTACCGGACTAGGGAGTAAATGGCAGAGCACACCCAGACACAAAAATGTCAGGGTGTGTTCTACACAAAAAAGGCAGTTGAAGGAGGAATTTGATATGCAGATACAAGTGCGCAAGTTTATTTTAGAAATAAAAAATACAAAACATGCCATGAAAACAGGGGTGTCACAGTGCTGCTTGCAGTTGTACACTGACTTTGTTTCCTTGCTGTTTACCATTGCATGCTAAAGTACAGGCTGATCTGGTCCATTTCATAATGTAGAAGAGCTTGACCACAATTGTTAGTCAGAGAAGAGTTGAACCTCTGCTTCTGCCTGGTTTTGAACCAGGGACCTTTTCCGTGTGAGGCCAATGTGCCTTGCTTATGATTCTAAAGATGACACTTTGAATACAACAAACCACAATAAATACACATGCTGAAATATAGAGAGCAGCACTGGTGATTCCTAGTCTGGCCAGCCTGACCTACTCCTTTCTTAACAAAAGAATGTGGTTCTGGAACCCCTGCCATAGGGAGTCTTTTCCTCGAGCTTCCAAACAGCAGGGGTGGGCTCTACAATCCAGTCATCCAACCAGATTTAAACAAACATCGCCCATACGCACTGACTTGTTCATAACGTTCATCAGTGACTCCGACTGATAGCACAACTGGGACAAGAGCAGAAAGGCAAAGAAAGACAGAGCAAGAAGTTTGACATTTTCCTCTGAACCCACTGGAAAGAGAAGTAATGAAAATGTGAGAACCACTCAGGCCACAAAGGACATATGAGTTAAGAACCTTTCAGACAAGCAACTCTCACAAGCAGAGAGATATCCTAGCCAATGGACTTAACTTTGCAGTCATGCCTAAACATATTCCGGTTGTGGATTTTATTAAAGCCACAGAATCTGCCATTCGCAACAATGACCTATCTAACACAGAAGCAGAGGAACTCTGGCTAAAAGTAATTGCAGCACTCAAGGTTCTAAGCCACCACCACCCAACCTCACCACCAAGGAGAGCAGGGCCTTGTCTTCCCTGTCTAAGGACGAGACTATTACCATCCTGCCAGCAGACAAAGGGAGATGCACAGTGGTTTTAGACACAACAGACTATCATGAGAAAGTAATCTCTCTCTTGGAAGACCAACAGATATACGGAAAGCTAAGAAGGGACCCCACCAGCACCTACAAGAGAAAGGTGATTGACTGTTTGAAAGAACTGGAAAAGAATAAAGCCATTGACAGGACCACCTACTACAACTGGCTTTGCTGTTTACTCCATTCAAAAATATGCACAGAATTGGTGATAATACTGTAAAGCATCTTTGCACTACTGCACGTAATATTGTTTGTTTCTAATTGTGTCAGTTTCTGTAGTGTAGTGGTCATCACGTTTGCCTCACTCGCGAAAGGTCCCTGTTTCGAAACCAGGCAGAAACATAGCTTTTGCACTGACTGCATCTCAGTCTCAGAAATCTCAGCCTGAGCTGACCAAAGGTAGCTGTGACCCAACCTCTTTGTAGCTCCGTTTGATGTGCTGAGTTACTAAAGGAATAGCTGGGACCCTGCATCAATATAACCTGCACTCACAGTCCTCACATTCATGAGGAGAGTGACTGCAGGTTCCTGTTACTGTCTTTCAAAAACTAGGCAGTGTGAGCTGTGCTTCCATCTCTCCTTGCTCAGCCTCCTCAGAGAAGCTCATGTCAGTGGACCTGAAAGAAGTCAGGAGGAAGACACCTATGGTGATTTTCTACGTAAAGCATGACCTGTTGACTGTTCTGTCATTGGCTGAGTCATAATTGATTGACAGCGCAGACTGCTGGATATCATTTGGAAACCTGAGATAAAGCTACATGGGACAGGTCTGTAAGTCGACAGGCTCCTTCAAAAACCGCAGAGCCACAAAGACTCAGTGTGAATTAGACACGTGGTCAGATTTCTGCTTTTCTAAGATGTTGGCTTCTTATTCCAAAGTTTATTACAGAATTATTACGGACTATGGAAAAAGTCAAACATAATCTCTTTAAAGAAGCAGAAACTGCACATTTCTGGACTATGTGTTTACCTATAGAGAGCATGATATGGACTGATATCACAGTTACATTTTAGTGTCGGGTTGGCTTGCTTGGAACCTCAGAAGTACTAAAAATGTACCTGCTACCAGATATTATCTTCTAATGGAAAACCAGTTAATTACCCTAGTGGAAAAGTAACAGTGGCAACTTTGTCCAGTTTTTGAAGCCAGTCCAATGGTGTAATGGTTAGCACTTTGAACTCTGAATTCAAATGTTAATGTGATCTGTGAAAAACCAGTAAATACATCTTTAACTTCCTGAAACATGGCATATCAGTCAGTAACCAGGACAATGAGTAGTGAACATAGGAAGTTCAGTTGACCTTTCCTTACAGCTGCACATTCAATGTATTTCAGCTGTGGTGTTACATGAAGTGTGAATATAGTGAGGCTAATATATAAAGTGTGACCTTAATGTCGTGATAAATGTCCTGCTGTTGGTGAGTCAAGAAGTCTAGTCCAGCTAATGAAAACGTGATCTGAGATGTGTTGCAGAAGACTGAAATACAACCATAGCAGGCAGACAAGTAACTATGGAACACCAGGGGGCACCTGGATTTGAACCAGAGACCTCTTGATCTGCAGTCAAATGCTCTACCACTGAGCTATACCCCCTGGACAGTGTGCACATGAGACACATGTGTTCTTTCATCATTTTTGTTCTGTACATGAAAACATTTCAAAGTCACTGTTATGCAAACAGAATGAGACTCAAGCCATGGAGGTAAATCATGGTTTACTATTAACAGACTCCACAGCATAACTCCAAAACTGGAAGTCTCCTCTTGCTCTACTCTAGTAGAGTCTGTCTCAACAGCAACATCTACTGATGGAACAATACACAACAAACATTATCTCATCACAGTCACTATGACTTCAGTCAGTCTGCCTAGTTAAAGGGTGAAAAGTAGTCACTGTGCTGTTTGGTATCATGGTGTGTACCACACTGAACATGGACCACAGAAAGCGAAGGAGAGAGTTGTCTCAGGAGATTAGAAAGAAAGTTATAGACAAGCATGTTCAAGGTAAAGGCTATAAGACCATCTCCAAGCAGCTTGATGTTCCTGTGACTACAGCTGCACATATTATTCAGTAGGGGTAGAATCATTTTTTGGATGCATCATTGTTCACTTTAAAAAGATTATGAGTTGATGAGGAAAAATTAATAATCGATTTTAATATTTGATTGAATAAAGTCCGCCAGTCAGGCGGTCTGGTGGTCACCATGTTGACTTTTCACCACTACTGGATTAGAAACAGCCTACATGCATGTTCGCTACAAGCATGTTTAGGCTCGTATGTTACTGGGTAAATGTCCAAAAAGTTATAAGTGCTGCCACATCGTAATTTACCGCTGCTTTTGCATTGGCCGGGAATCAAACCCAGTCCTCCCGCATGGCATGCAAGAACTCTTCCATTAAATCACTAATGTAGCCGACCCTTGCAGAACCTGATGTCTTCGCAGCATTATGCCTGATCTTCTACGTGTCCAATTTGATAGAGAGCTGTTTGTCCAGTGTCCTCCTGTTCCTCACTGGATCAAATATGTCTATGCCACTGCCAATAACATGTCTAGTCATCCGGATGAGTTTGTTAATCTTCCTGATGTGCCTTTTACTGCAGCTGCTCACCCAACAGACCCCAGCAAAGTAAAGAATGCTTGCAGCCACAGACTTGTAAATAATTTATATTTTACAAGACAGCATGACACTGACTTATGTGAATTAGACTACTCACCTCTCTTATCGGTGTCTCCAGTGCAGAGATGCTCACAAATCACTTTTTGAATGTCCAAGTCAGGTCTCATGTCTCCAGTCACAACTGCAATTCAACAAACTGGACCACACTTGCTGGGACATTTGCCATGTTCATGACACTAATTCAGTTTACTGCAGTTTACAGTCACCAGTGGCAAGGTGTGCCACAAATGGGTTGTACTCACTAGGGCAGTAATATGACTTTAATGTGTCTATTCTGTCACTCAAAAGAATAAAAAAATAGTAAACACAGGGCTTGTCAGAAATTTAGGTTATTGCGCTAAATAAATGAAGAAATATATAAATAATGTTTAGGAGTTAGTCTTAAAAGAATCGATCTATCTACTACTATCAGGTTAATGCAGAATATCTTTGTAGCTGATTCAGTGTTGTTACTGTTACAAGTACATATTCAAGTCGAAAATGACTTTACAAAGAGGGAGACATTGAATGTTATCAAAGTACAGGGTAGAACTCAGAAGATTAGTACCTTAACTATTTAGAAAAAGCCTTTTTGTTCAGGATGTCACAAGGCAGTAATAGTAACTGTTTCTGTCCATGTGTTTTGCAGTATTTCCTTCTTGCACTAAGTGTCATTTCAGTGTCTGGTAACAGAAAACCAAGCCTTATTCTGTTTATAGTGAGTTATTATTGAGGCACTGCTGGGATTCTGTTCTGCTTCTTGGCTCCTGTACTTCTGCTTATGGAAAACATGTCAGTCAGGAAAGCAGGAGTGAAAGGATGACAGCACTTTTGAAGTTCACACTCACTCTGTCTATAACACATTCTGCTGTCTTTGTCTGGACTGAGTTCATACATGTTGTACACATATGAAATCAGATATCTGATAATACAGAAGTCTTAAGATTGGGCTTTAAAGACTCATGGAGAATGTGGGCATCAATCCCACTACATGCTAAGCAAGCACTCCACTACTTGAGCTAACTCCCCCACACATTAGTCACACAGATCCATAATTCAGTTTACAGTTTGCCCAGAAAGTCTACATGTGTTTCATGGATTCAGAAAGACCTGGAACTGTGCCCTTTTTCCTAACACACTGAGCTAGTTTGGACTTTTCCTGACCCTTTGGATTTTTCAAACAGATCTGTTTTTTAATAATCAAATTTTTAATTTTCTCAAAATTTGGACATTTTTTTTGCTAGGAGTTCTGGCTTTCTTCTCAGAAATCTCTGAATTGGCATTGAAATTCTCCTAGACCTGTCACTGCTGGACCTACAGGACCTCCAGGCACTCACTACAACCCCGGAGCTTTCATTTAGACTGTGTCTACCAGTGGAACTGGCCAGTTCTTCAATGAGGCTCTGTGAGAAATGGAGTGAATGGATGTGAGGCTGGCTGAATAGAGAGAGAGCACAGACATAACACCCCATCACTGAGATCAGGAGGTGGACAACAACAGTGGGCTCCACCCCCTTCCCTTCTAATTGGCTGATCAAACCTGATTCAGGTAAAATTGTTGAAAAATGTTGCCATAGAATGAGCTCCACAGCGTGATCTTCCTTTTTTCAAGTCCACTGGATTTAGGGTAGACTCCCAAGACTTTTTGGACCCATGACCCAGAGTTTGACACATGCACAGAAAGAACCACTACCATTTATGCTAATGACACCATTACGTAAAAATAAATGTATAATGAGCAAATACTTGTCAACATACTTCATGGAACATATGGAAGGTGTAAATGTTAATTTTGCATCTTCAAATAATTGTGCTTAAATTTGTATTCCTTACCACTACTAAATGATACAATGCTCGCACCCCCGAGGCCTGGATGCACACACAAATTACCTTTAAGAAAAGAGGTGTGAGGGGTGCATTACAGGTGAAGGTCGAAGCAGCTGCCAGCCTCAGAGCAGCCAAACATTTCTTCCAAAACCAGAACAAAAGCTGTGACTGAATGCTGTGTATGGGCTCTGTATAAATCACAGAGCTGTAAAACTGGTTCTGTCTACACTGCCCACCCTCAAAAATTGGCATCTCCCTGCCACCCCTATCCTTCCACCGCCTTCACATATGCTTTATGACGAGAAGATCAAACCACTAATTGAACGGAGGCAAGGGGGTCATAAATTTTCCAGGTGAAGATGGAGACGCAGTGAGGGACTCTCAACCACAGAAGAAAAGTGAAGCCTGGCCTTTGGGATGTGAAGAGCAGAGAAAACTTTCTTTTCGTGGCATCTACTGTGAAACCATTCCTGCTGTTGTTGCAACCTACTACAAATTTCCAATCTTATCTTCCCCTTTGCCGCTGATGAGACATGTTCAGTAACAACCATTGTCCACATGCTGGATTCTGTGAAATCCCTTCAGTCATTTTTCCCTGTTGTCTCTGTTTGTGTGGTAGTGTGGCTGAGCAGTCCAAGGTGCTGGATTAAGGCTCCAGTCTCAGTTGAGGTGTGGGTTTGAATCCCACCACTGCCAGTTCTTTGTTCTCATAGTGAAGTCTGTGAAATGTTTTCTCATTTCAGGAGCTTCGCCTTAACTCATTGTGATTTGAATATCAGTGAAAGACAATACAGTTAGACATAACTGTGAAACTGTTTCTTGTTCTGCTTAGTGTCACATGACAGAACTCGTCCTTGTTAATGTTACAGTGTCCAAGAACCCACCCAGGACAGTTATTGTGCCAAACCTCTTCACTAGAGGCAAATGTAATGACGACTACACTGCAGAAACTTGATAACAGTTTTCATTTCATATCTACTATCGAAGTATATTTAGTAAATTCTTACAATGTTAAAGTAATCTAGCCTTGAAGTAACAAATGCATGGACTAGTTTTTCTGCATCATTTTGAGACAGGATGTTCCTAATTTTGGAAATGTTGCGCAGGTGAAAGAAGAGATTTGTTTTATGTGTGAGTTAAAGGACATGTCCTGGTCAAAAATAACTCCAAGGTTTTTTACAGTAGTGCTGGAGGCCAGGGCTATGCCATCTAGAGTAGCTATAATTTTAGAAAAGTTATTTCTGAGGTTTTTTGGCCCAAATATAATGACTTCTGTTTTCTCTAAGTTTAAAATTAAAAAGTTACTGGTCATCCAGGCCTTGATGTCAGTTAGACAGGCTTGAAGTCTGGTTAACCCTCTGGGGTCTGAGGGGGTTTTTGGGGCCTGGACAAATTTTGACATGTCCTGACATTTGTGCTTTTTTTCAGTGTTTTTTAAACATATTAATGTCTAAAGTCTGATAACACTGTAATCAGCACAAAATTGGCTACAATAATATGTGAGCAGCAAGTTTATACATGATTGTGTTTTTGAGAAAAAAGTGTTTATGCATGGTTAGTGCAAAACTAAAATTTTTTACTCACTGAAATAAGACCATAAAACACAAATAGAACATTGGTTCACAAGACTTTGGAGACCTGCATGTTGTAGGCTATAGTGTTTACTTCAGAGTGCTGTGAATGTCACCTTGTTCACACATTCACAGTAAACAATACACTGATTTAAATTTTCTAAGACACTTTTTGTCCAGAAAGGCCATATGCAAGATGTTGTCTGAGGATGAATAGTCATGTGATTTGTGCTGCACTAATCCCATCTCAGCTACATTGACTGAAAGGCTCATTATGCGCGTCTTTGTCTGGTCGTTCAGTGCGTCTTTTGTGTTCTCAGGTAAATCACATGACTATTCATCCTCAGACACACCCTCTTGCATATGGTCTGCCTTTTATTTCTAAAATCCTAGAAAAAGCTGTTGCTAAGCAGCTATCAGACCACTTACACAGGAATGAACTATTTGAAGATTTTCAATCAGGATTTAGAGAACATCATAGTACAGAAACAGCACTGTCAAAAGTTACCAATGATCTTCTCTTAGCCTCAGATAATGGACTTGTTTCTATACTTGTCCTCCTAGACCTCAGTGCTGCATTCGACACCATTGACCACAACATTTTATTACAGAGACTGGAGCATGTGATTGGTATCAGAGGAACAGCGTTAAAATGGTTCCAATCCTATTTATCGGACAGATTCCAGTTTGTTCATGTCCATGATGAACCTTCCACACGAACAAAAGTTAGTTATGGAGTTCCACAAGGCTCCGTGCTAGGACCGATTCTGTTCACCCTGTACACGCTTCCTTTAGGATATGTCATTAGGAAGCACTCTATTAATTACCACTGCTATGCAGATGACACTCAGTTATATCTATCTATTAAACCTGTTAACACAAACCAGTTAAGACAATGACACCAACCTGTAAAAACTCAGCTGAATCAATGTTGTTTAAAACTCTCAAAAAACAAAAAAAAGTATCTCATCAGCTGTTAGATCTCAACAGTCTCAGTTTTCCCTGTGTCTTACTGCAATCCTATATGTTCCTGTTTTTTATTGTTTGTCCTCATTAGTTATAGTTTCAGACTATAACTGTTATAAATAACAGACTCTGAGCATTTGAGCAAGGAGGATGACACTTATTTTGCTGTGGTGCTGGTCTGTTTCCAGGCTGTATAAAATAACAACTGGTACAAAAGCTTGACTTCCACCTGCCTAGTTTGATTATGGATGCATATTTTTGACAAACTACAAACTACTTCTGGTAACACACAAATGCTGAGATGACATTTGTCACAACATGCTGATTTTCCAACGTCCACTGGTGCATTTGTGTGTTACCAGAAATATCACAGACACTATGTTGTCAAAAACAAGCATCCATAATCAAACTAGGCAGTTGGAAGTCAAGCTTTTGTACCGGATGTTATGTTATTTTATTCAGCCTGGAAACAGACCAGCACCACAGCAAAATAAGCTGTTGATTTGCTGTTAAAGGAATCTATTGTATGCCATAAAATGTATTGGAAAACAAAAAAAAAAACAAAACAAAAGAGTTCAGTGGAGTCGAGTAGCCACAGTTTCTGATGACAGCATGTGTCAATCACAGGGTCCTATGGTGTAATGGTTAGCACTCTGGGCTCTGAATCCAGTGATCTGAGTTCAACTCTCAGTGGGACCTCTTCAAGAAAAGCAGCAATAAAACATTGCTTTTCTGACACATGAGATATCAGGCAATAACCTATCAGCACAATGAGTAGTGAATAAAGGAAGTTCAGCTGCACATTCAATATGTTTCAGCTACACTGTTACATAGAAAACAGTTCTAGCTCCCAAAGAACAGAGTCTCTGAATATAGTCAGAGAATACAGGATCACACAATACAGGTAATTATCTGTAAAACACTCTTTGCAAATGGGGATACCAGTCAAAAGCTCTACCACTGAGCTATACCCGGCAAATAAAGAACACACACTAACGACCATTACTCTTCTATTGACTCTCCACAGGAGTGTGTTCTTTCACCATTTTTTTTCTATATATGAAAGAGTATCAAGCTACTACTGGACTACAAACAGCGCTATAAGCACGTTTAGGTTCTTATGTTACTATTTACGTTAGAAATTGTGGCATATTTTCCTACTATATATTATGTGAAAACCAGTATGCAAGGCAAGCACTATGTCCCAATTAATACTATGCAAAAAACAAAAAGTACCAGATGACTTACTACTTCTACTAATTCTAAAGTTCATGACAAAGCGCTGCTCACCATGACTGAGTTATCTAAGTGTTGCTTTCAGATTGTAGTTTCTTCTAGAGATGTAGGTTCAAACCCCACTCATTACATGGCACCTTTGTTCTAGAGCAGTGTTTGTGTTGTAGTACTATGATATGCATTTATACCAATGTGCATCTGACTGAAAGCAAAAGAGGTAGTCCATTCAGATTGGATATTTTAAAAATATTTCTCATTATCCACAGCGGAACATAACATGCTTGCTGTTACCTTTATCCAGCATCTCTGGAAAACTCACCACATCAAGACCCATAAAATATTGACATGATCAGACATAGACGTGTCATAGAACGTTTCCATAGATTGGAAGACAGCATGAACATCAGCATTGCTACAACGGGGATCAAGCCAAGATGAGGAAGGTCTACGATCTGCAGACTGCCTTACCACTGCTTATTACCTGGATCAGGTGTGTTCTGGAAGATACCAGTTCCTTTTGTCTTCTGCCATTTCCTCTCTAAGAATGTATGTAGGAATAGTTGGAAAACAAGCCAAACAGCAGCCATGGGCCATGGATAGAACATCTTTGGTGTTCACCTTACTGTAGACCAAACTACAACACTTCCAGCTTGAGTAAAACTCCAACCACAAAGGGACTCAAACCCTCAATCTTCTGATCCAAAGTCAGACACTAGGCCATTGTCCATTGGCCACGTGGTCAGACACAGGAACCCAGTAGTGGATACTGTCATGTCATTGGCTTTTGAGAGATGGAGCTAGCCCTGTCATTGGTTGGACTTGTACAGTGTAGCCTCTGTCAGGTACGCTCATCAAAGGAAGCACAGAGAGACTGTGGTGTTCACAGGTGGCACTGGATTTAAGCTCCAACCTCAAATGAGGCATGGGTTTAAATCCTACTACTACCAGCTTTTCCATTGACACTGGCAAGTCTAATAAGGCAAACATTTAGAATACTGAGTGTGCTTTGTAAACAGTAGCTGTTCAAGGCAACATCAACAAGCATGAGCTCTGTCATGTACCACTATGCAACACAAGCAACAATTACACAATTAACGGTGTTTTAACACACCATCTTAAAAATTTACTGTCAACAAGTACCATCATTGGATTGCATCACCGACAAGATGGCGACCGACAAGATGGCGATCGACACAACCAGCCAGGCTCCTACAACGCCACCAACACCAAGAGCAACAACAACAACGCCAACACTACCTGACAATACCAACTCGGACAATGCCAATCTACTACTCCGTCTAGCAAACAATGAAATCACCAAATTAAAGCAGGAAATACGCCGCCTCTCTCACGATCTCCAACAGAAAGACTCCATACTGACTAGCTTCAGGGACGTTGCCCTCGAGCAGTCGAGGAAGATCTCCACACTTACCTTCACTCTCCAGGACACTGCCCCATGGGACCCGTCAACCTGTCCTCGACCCTCCTCCTCTTCTACACCATGTCTTCGGTCCTCCTGGACCGAGGTTGCGGTTCGTGGGCGGAAAAGATATCACCACGGGTCTCCGCGTCCCTCTCTAGACCTCTCCAATCCATTTGCACCTCTGTCTTCTGCCACCCCGGACCTACATACGGCCTCATCCGCTAACCACGTACCGGATCGTTCCGCTCCGGTTTCCCAACAACCCCCGTCACCCGCCAATGTCGTTCAGCGCCGTCACCTGCTCTCGCTCCCCTCTGACGACACCCGCCGCCCCCGCCTTAGTCCAAGTGCTCCTCGCGGAGCCCGTTGCCACGGCGGAAAACAGTCTCCATCCCGCTCAGCTACTACATCAGTGCGCCGTAGGATCCTTCGCGAGGCCGTGCTCAGGCACACTCACGGGCTCCCTAGCTACGGACCAACCGAACTGCCGCCTCCACCTTCCACCTCAGCACCCGATGTCACCGCCCCGCCTCCCCGCCAGTCAGCAAGACGACACGACTCAAACGGCCAACTACTGGCGTCTTCTCCACGCCCCCTTTTCCCCCCAACCACGTTAATCATCGGAGACTCAATTATAAGGAATGTACGCTTTTTCAACGCCACTACTCACTGTCTCCCTGGAGCTATGGCCTCTGACATCTTGGCCATGCTTCCTGGATTACTGCCAACACTTCCGTCTTCCATCTCTAGAGTGATTGTTCATATTGGAACTTGTGACACGTCACTCCACCGGTCTGAACTGACTAAAAAGGATTTTATCTCTCTCCTCCACCTCCTAAGCAACTGTGGTAAGACTATTTTCATGTCTGGTCCCATCCCCACGTTTGGAAGAGGCTCTGGCCGCTTCAGTAGAATCCTCAGTCTCAACACTTGGATCAAGTCTGTCTCCCTGTCCTACAATCTCCAATTCATTGACAACTTCAACCTCTTCTGGAACCGACCTGCCTTCTTTGCAGGAGATGGTCTGCATCCTAACCGCCTGGGCTCCCATATACTTTCCACCAACATTCAACATGCAGTTCACTGTACCCCACACACTAACACTGGACAATCTGTCCATTCTGTCCCACATGCCTGACTATCTGACTCCATACTACCAATCCCCTCCATCTGGTCATCCTCCCGACCTCAGCCTAGAAAATCAGGTATACGCCAGATCAACCACTCTGTACTAGCTAACATCCCCAGAAACATGGACTCGACACCTTTCCACAACACTCATTTTGGGCTTCTTAACGTTCGCTCCCTCTCTCAAAAAGCATCCCTCATCTTTGACATTATTCTTAAACACAATCTCGACATCCTGTGCTTAACTGAAACCTGGCAGCAGCCCAACGACTTCACTGAACTTAATCAATCTATTCCTCCTGGCTTCACATATCTCACCCATCCACGCCTCTCGGGACGCGGTGGCGGCCTCGCCATACTGTACAACCTTAAATACAAAATATCCATCCACCCCACTATCACCTTCCAGTCCTTTGAAGCTCTCATAGCACGTATTCATGGTCACACACCAACCTTCTTGGCCACTATCTACCGCCCACCAAAACCTAACCCGACCTTCTTGGACGAACTGTCTGACCTCTTAGCTGACCTCATCTCTCTGTCAGCCAACATAATTCTTCTTGGTGATTTTAACATCCACTTCGACAATCCCAACAACACCGCTACAAAAGACCTAATTTCCTGTCTGGACAGCTTTGGGCTCCAACAATACATCACCTCCCCAACACATTCTCTAGGCCACACCCTCGACTTAGTCTGCTGCTCTGGCGTCACAGTTCAGTCATGTTCTACCCTCGACACCTTCTTCTCCGACCACAAACTAGTCTGCTTTAACTCCAAACTACCTCTCTTCAAAACCCACCTCTCCCGCACCATCACCTTCCGTAACTTAAAGAACATCGACCTCCCCTCCTTCACTGCTGCTCTCAACAACCTTTCATGTACTAATTACACACCGTCCCTCTCCAACATGTTATCCAATTTCAACTGTGAGCTACGAAATCTACTCAACACCTTCGCCCCACTCAAAACTAGATCTGTATCCTTTACGCACTCTGCTCCATGGTACACACCCGAACTCCGCCTCCTCAAAACCCAAGCCCGCCGCCTTGAACGTCTCTTCAAAAAAACCGGTTCATCCACCCACAAGGACTTATACCTAAACCACATACTGAAGTACAAGCAAACCATTACTCAAACAAAATCTGACTTCTATGCCTCGCTTATTGTATCCGCCTCTGGCTCCACGCGTTCCCTCTTCTCCACTGTCAAAAATTTATTGGGCCCTCCCGATACTCCTCTCTTCCCTTCACTCTCCACCACCTTGTGCAATAACTTCCTGGATTTCTTCTCATCAAAAATCGAAAATATACACCAGCAATTTCCCCCCATCTGTGACACTGCGAACTGCCTCCACTGTACCCTTCCCTCTCTACCAGTATCCTCCCTGCTTTCGAGTTTTATCATTCCACCCACCACGGTTATCTCTTCCCTGATCCTCAAATCCAAACCCTCAACCTGCAAACTTGACCCCCTACCAACCAACCTCGTCAAGCTCTGTCTCCCCTCTCTCCTTCCTCATCTTACCCACATTATTCACACTTCCCTCAGTTCTGGCATCGTACCCCCATCACTCAAGACAGCCATCATCTCACCAATTCTAAAAAAACCTGGTCTCGATCCTGCCGACCTTAACAACTTCCGCCCTATCTCCAATCTCCCGTTCCTCTCCAAAATCCTGGAAAAAGTTGTTCACCACCAGGTCCATACCCACCTTTCCGCCAATAGCCTATACGAACACTTTCAATCTGGCTTCCGCCAACTTCACAGCACTGAAACTGCCCTGGTCAAAATCACCAACGACCTCCTAGTAGCCGCAGACTCTGGCCTTGTCTCCATCCTCATCCTCCTTGACCTAACTGCAGCTTTTGACACCATCTCACACAATATTCTCCTCCATCGCCTTGCTTCCATCGGCATAGCCGGCTCGGTCCTCTCATGGTTCACCTCCTACCTATCTGACCGCACCCAGTCCGTCCATCTCCAGAACTTCCACTCCCAGCCCTCTACTGTCAGTTGTGGCGTGCCTCAGGGCTCTGTCCTGGGGCCCCTCCTCTTTATTATTTATCTCCTTCCTCTCGGAAATATCCTTAGGCTACATAACATCAATTTCCACTGTTATGCAGACGACACCCAGCTCTACCTCTCTGCTGCTCCATCTTCTACCCTCCCCCCTCCCTCCCTCCTTACCTGCTTACATAATATCAAATCCTGGTTCACCCATAACTTTTTGAAACTCAACCCTGACAAAACTGAAATTCTCCTCGTGGGCACCAGATCCACCCTTTCTAAAACCAGCACCTTCTCCATTCAAATTGACAACAATACTGTCCCCCCCTCCCCCCAAGTTAAAAGCCTGGGTGTCATCCTAGACGGTACTCTCTCCTTCACTCAGCATATCAATACCACTACCCGGTCGGCCTACTCCCATCTCCGTAACATAAACCGCATCCGTTCCTCACTCACCACCGATAGCACGGCAATACTCATTAACGCCTTTGTCACCTCTCGTTTGGATTACTGTAACTCACTCCTCACTGGTCTACCTCTCAAATCACTTCGCAAACTTCAACTTGTCCAGAACTCTGCTGCCCGAATCATCACCAGAACTCCATCCTCACATCATATCACCCCTGTCCTTAAACAACTTCACTGGCTCCCTGTGTCCTTCCGTATAAACTATAAAATCCTCCTTCTCACCTACAAAGCCCTCCACTCTATTGCCCCACCATACATCACTGAACTACTTCATATCTATTCTCCGCCTCGTCCTCTCCGCTCCTCCAGTTCCACTCTCCTCTGCACCCCTACAGCGCGCCTGGCCACCATGGGCGCTAGATCCTTCAGCCACACTGCGCCCCGCCTTTGGAACATTCTCCCTCATCGCATCCGGTCGTCTCCGGACTTATCAACTTTTAAATCATCACTCAAAACATATCTGTTCCGTATAGCGTTTTCCACCTAACTCTCTTAACTTCTCAAAGCAGCCCGTGATGTCCTACCACCCTCTGCCTATTTCATATTGTCTCATACTGTTTCATATTTGTTGTTCTGTCATCTGGGTTTCTGTATTTCAATTTACTTGTACTGTACTTCGCCCACTTCCTAGATAATCCACGCTTTTGCCTTTACATTCTCTCCCGCCGTTTATGTATTCTTGTTACTGTTGTTTTAATGCACTCTATGTATATCATGCTGTATGCTTCCTTTTCTATCTGTAAGGTGACCTTGAGACTTTGAAAGGCGCCATGAAATAAAATGTATTATTATTATTATTATAACCAGCAAACACTGAATCTATGTGGTGTGTCTTCCATTAAGATCCAAGTCATAACAAGTTAACTCTTAAGGAGAAGATTCTGAAAAAAGAAAACTTTGCAGGAACAACTTATACAATGTCAAAATTTGAGCCATCATCCAGCATCTTAGACCATTCAGCCAAATTACCAGACAAGTGTCTCTTCTCACCACCTGAGCTCATGGTTTTACATGGGTTTACCTCTAAAAGTTGAAGGAGTGTGTGTAATGAGCCAACACAGGGAAAAATAACTAAAGGAATTTAATCAAATCCAACATGTGGACAATGGCTGTTACTGAACATGTCTCATCAGCAGCAAAGGGGAAGATAAGACTGGAAATTAGTGGCTACAGCAGAGAGGGTTTCCACAGATCAAACTTTGGGTTACAGGTCCAGAGATACTCTAAGTCTACCCTAAATCTTGCAAAAAGGAGAATTAAAGAAGATGTGCAATGTGTCTTCTGGCCTCATTTTTCAACAATTCTACCTGGATCATGGGGTGTTGCTTTTGTGCTCTCTCTCCAGTCAGCCAGCATTGCTTCCATTCTTGGTACCACTCTTCAAATCAGGAGACCCCTGGTTCAAATGTTAAAGTTCCTAATAAGGTCTAACAAATGGGGCAAAAGAGCCAATCAGTTCCAAGCAAACGATGATGTCATGTGAATCTTGCAACCTTGATGTAACTACAAGATTTCAAGGAAATTAAAATTAACCGCCTTCTGGGATACCGTTACTGAAGGTAAGTGTGAATGAATATTTATGAGGGCTGTATTTTATTTTTTGGAATATGTTTCATACAGATCATAACGTGTTTGTAATAGTATACGTTACAACATCAGGTAGTGTTAGTAGTGAGTGTTGATCATTGTGCATCACAGTGTTGGGAGAGCTACTTAGCAGAGGTAATGTTACCTTTGCAAGCTACACCCTGGATGTTGACCTACAGTAATGTTAGGGACAGATCCAGTCTGGTTTGCTAAAGCTGCTCAGAAAAGGATGTTCAAACTACTTTGTAAAACATATATCAAATTGACAATGACAAATCTGGGCATCCCTGTTTGGGCTACTGCCACCGTGACCTGGCCCCAGATAAGCGGAAGAAGCTGGATGGGTGGATGGATAATAACACTGCAAAATGTCACATGTAGGACAAAATGTTACTCAGTTGAGTATAATACCGAAGACTTAAACCTTCCTCAATAAAACAATCCCATGTGGGCTTTTTACAAGGATAACATTGCACAGAATGGAAGATTTGTAGACAAGTCTGGATTTTGCCTTATCTGACTGCTATACTAAAACAGTAAAGAAAAAATAATAAAAAGTAAAGTCAAAACATTTGTAATATCTGACTTGTACAGTTTTAAAAACTTGCACCTTTGCAAATGTGAATAGATTGAACACTGGTCAAAACAGGGGACTTATCTTTTTACTTGTCAGAGCAGAATCTCTTGTTTAGCAGTCAACTTCAACTCCAGTTAATAAATGCATTAGTTGGCTACTGGTGCTCAGTGTGTGAGGGAATTATCTCAAGTGGTGGAGCACTTAGTTAGTCTGTAAGCAGTAGTAGGATGTAGTAGTAGGATGCCCACATTCTCCACAAATGTTTAAAGCCCAATCTCAAGACTTATATTATAATATCTGCTTTTATATTTTTACAACATGTATGTATAGTAACAACAGCTCTGAATGGAACCCCCACACCCCCAACATACTGTTTCTTCCCATCTGTGTGTCATTGTGTCAGTATCATAATCTGAAGGTCTTCTTGTTCATGTTCATCTGAAACTATGTGCAGTCATATGTATTGTGCTTTGTTTAGACAGTCAGTGGGAAACCAAAAGGAGACTAGTGAAGTCCTTTGGCACAATAACTATGTCCTTAAAGCTGGGTTTTTGGACACATCCCAATCACAGGTCAGCTGGAAGTTCTTCTAGGACTTACTTACTTTGAGCAGCAGCACTCTAATGAGGGGACCAAGTGTTTAAGGTCATGGACTCCTAATCCATTGTGCTCTGCATCGTGGGTTGGAATCCCATTCTCATCGAGGAAGCTGTTATTTGGTCTAGAATGATTATAGCAACAAGGTTAAGGTGAAGACACAAAATACACATTAAACACTGATTTCATAGTTCACACATTAATGCAGAATGCATGAGTAATGTGCTTGTTTAGTTCTAAGGAAGAACCAAAGAGGATGAAGAGCCCATCACACTTAACAGGTTTAACAGAGAAGTGCAGCAGCAACATTGAGGTGCAGCAGAGGATGGTTTTTAATCCATCGACCTCTTGGGCTGTGTGGGTGTGGCTTGTCATGCTGTTTTGTAAAATACAAAATCATTTCTAAGTCTGGATGACAGTGTTAAGTCAAGACCTTGTTTACAGTATACCACATGCGAGTCTGACTAGCTCAGTACTGAGCCTGAGACTCTTAATCTTAGAATTGTGGGTTTCAGCCCCATGTCCAGTTGGACCAGTTTCAAAAGAGCAATTCAAAGTAACAAGCTCTTGTATATATATATATATGTTTAAATCTATATTCCTCTGAAACAGAGGGATACAAATGCTTTAACACCACTTTTGGAATGCATGGAGCATTTCAAGGCATGTCTTGGCAGTAAATTTTCTGAGTCGTAATGAGACTAAAACTGAAGTGCTGGTATTTGGACCTAGTGGAGCCTGTGTTGACCCTTTCCCTGAGACGTGTTCCCTCAAACTTTATGTAAAACCAACTGCTAGAAACCTGGGTGTTTTATTGGACAGTGATTTTAAACTTGATAAGCAGGTCAACTCTGTTGTCAAGACTTTTTTAACAAGAAAAGATCATGAAAAGGTGATACATGCTTGTACTTCAAGCCAGCTTGATTATTGTAATGCCCTCTATGTTGGTGTTGGCCAGGCCTCAATTGCCAGTTAAGTTAATTAGGATTAACTTAACTGAACACACCTGAATCAGGTAATCAGGATTGGGCAGGGACTGTTAGAAGACAATCAGCCCAGTGGCTCTCAAGGTCCAGGGCTTGGCTAGGACTCTGCACTAGTCATTTATGTGTGATCAATACTTTGATTTATATGCAATACTGCTAGTGCTTTGCAGTGTCCATAGTGTTTGATGTGTATGATTTTAAAGCATTAACACTGGCCAGGAATCGAAAGTGGGGCAGCATGTTGGCTTAGTGGTTAGCACTGGTGCCTCACAACAAGAAGGGCCTGCATTCGTAGTCCGGTGGGGGCCTTTCTGTGTGGAGTTTACATGTTCTCCCTGTGCTTGTGTGGGTTTTCTCCAGGTACTCCTGTTTCCTCCCACAGTTCAAAAACATGTATGTCAGGTTGACTGGGTATTCTAAATTGTCCATATGAGTGAGTGTGAGTGTGTGTGTGGTTGTGTGTCTCTATGTGTCCCGTGATGGACTGGTGACCTGTCCCTGCCTTTCACCCAAAGAGAGCTGTGACCCTAATTAGCAATAAACGGGTATAGATAATGAATGAATGTTCTATTACATGAGTTTCCTGATATGAAGGTTGAGTCCAAACCTCAAATGGACCACGGGTTTTTAAAGGTTTATCTGGAATAATGTGATGTCGTATATGTTGAGCATTGTGTAGACACTTGGTGGGCAATAAGAAGGAGGCTGTTGAAGTTCTTCAGCACAGTCATGATCCTTTCAAACCTGTTGTTTGTTTGTGCTAGTCCAATTCAGCGAACCAATGTGTAAACCTGTTTCCCTTTGGTTCAGTTTCATTTTACACAGAGAAAAATCCAGGTGAACCAAAAAGCATCACTGCAATTCATGTTGGAATGTTCCCACTGCTCATTGGTTCAACAAGTTTGGTGCAGGAAAAAAAAACATGAACACAGGAAAAAGATCCATGTTCTGTACTGGTGAATATTCCTATGAAAAAGATTTACTCTGCAACATGGAGAAACAGAACAATTGGCATTAGCTCATAACTGTGTTAATTTACTGGGCAATAACAAAATACAACTCTGGCAAGAAAACACCAAAAAGTGCTTCACACACTTTGCAAAGTGAGTGAATATTCAGCATGGAACAACAAAATAATGAGTTTCAACTTGCTAAATTAAACTATTAAAATTAAACTATTCTGGGGCAAGAATGAGAACATGAAACAAAAGAAGTTATGTTATGCTAATTTAGAGATTTATGAGAAGAAAGCCAGAACTCCTAGCAAAAATGTCATGGTTTCATATCCCACCACTGCCCAGAACTCCTCTCTTGACACAGAATTCTGCAAAGCAATTGTGCTTCTGTATCAATGGGTTCCTCAAAAAAAGGGCACTCCACATCTCCAGCCTCTTCTTCAGTCTGAATGTCAATTGGCTCAGAAACAACTCAGGGTTTATAAAACCTGCCAGCAAGCAGGTTTGGTTCACAGAGTAAGGTACCATCAGTTACTGACTCAGAGTCAATCTGAACACGCTTTGTGGAACCAAAAACCTTGACTATCCCTCATCTCAGAGTTTAACAAACTCTGGGTTTTCACTAAATCCACTTTCTGAAACAGGTCCCTGTACACTGTGCTACGCTGAACCATAACCTAACCTCTGTTACTATGGAAACACTGTCTTAAGACAGAACTGACATCAACACAAGACTGACAACACACTGTGTTTGTTCATTTCTTCTCATTCAGATGAGACATGATGTCAGCAGTAACCTAACCTAACTGGAACACACACAGCAACAGTTTTCTCAGTCCTCAAAGTCCACTAAGGCAATAAAACACATTAATGTAGTGAGTTTCTAAGTAACATATCACTGCTGACAGGAATAGAACCAGTGTGGACAGACCTCAATGAATTTCAAGCCCATCACTTTAACCGCTCAGGCACAACAACTTGCTCAGGTGTTCAATTAGATATATTTAAAACGTAAAGCAATGTGTTGTTTTAAGAATTGGAATATTTCATTTTAAAAAGCAATATTTGATATTGGTCCTGTGATGGACTGGTGACATGTCCAGTGTGTACCCCTGCCTCTCACCGAAAGAAAGCTGGGGTAGGCTCCAGCAGATCCTTGTGACCCTACTTAGGAATAAGCGGGTATAGATAATGGATGAATGAAGGCATATTTAATATCATCAAAAACCTGAGAAACAGGATGAATTTGTTTTTAAAAATCTCCCTAGTAAGGTTCTTTTGATTTTCTTTTACATTATAAGGCTCCAGCAGATCTCTGTAACCCTAGTTAGGAATAAGCAGGTATAGATAATAGTATTTGTTCTCTGTTTGGAAAACTTTTAGGTGATTGTATTGTTAGTAAACGTACAACATGTGTATTCTATTTATACAAGCTTCAGGGTGATTATACTGTCAATGAATGTATGGTCAGTACGGGGCTTAAACCCATGACCTTGATATTATCAGCATCACCCTCTAACCAACTGAGCTAACCAGCCAGTATCAGTCTCCAACCCAGCAAAGTCAAGCAGGAAATATTGGGATTAATGTTTTGTTCCCAGACAGCATGGTGAATGAGTGGTTAGCACTGTTGCCTCATAGCAAGGAGGTTCCTGGTCCGAAACCCTGCAGTGGCCTTTATGTGTGGAGTTTTCATGCTGGTGGGTAACATTAGACTGTAAGTAGACTGTTACTATTGCAGAATAGTGTTTATACTAACTGCTAACTGAAGTGAGCTGACTGCAACAGTCATCCAGGCCAGGTAGCTCCTTCAGCAACAACAGAGACTGACTGTTACACACTGAATGTATGTCTGTATAAATATAAACCTAAATATGAATAGGAATGCTGCTAAACAGAGAATTGGTGAGATTTTATTTGAAGGATAGCACACGGGCATGTGGCTCATTGGTCTAGAGGCATGATTCTCGCTTCGGGTGTGAGAGGTCCCGGGTTCAAGTCCCGGGTGAGCCCATTCTTGATTAAGAGGTTGTGAGCTTATCGAGAAAAACAACCCAAAGTTAAGTGTATGTTGACCACATCTGTACTAGGTTGTAGACTGACTTACCGCTGTAACAGTAGTTGGGACCCACAATACATACTAAAAACTATCATTTGGACAAACAGTTCATTGGAGTCTGAAACTTTCAGCATTTTTCCTGACCCTCTGGGTTTTTCAAACTAATCTGTTTTTTAATAGTCTAATTTTGAATTTTCTCAAAATTCAGACTTTTTTTGCTAGGAGTTCTGGCTTTCTTCTCAGAAATCACTAAAGTAGCATAACATAACTAATTCTTTTGTTTCATGTTCTCATTCTTGCACCAGAATAGTTTAACCAATAAGCAGATGGAACTTTCACATGACTTGCAGTGATGCATTTTGGTTTGCTTAATAAGCTGAAGCCCTTCAGCAGTCTGATTTCTAACTATATCCTCAATATATATGACTGCACACAGGTGTAGATGGGTGGTTGGCACTTATGTTCCTCAAGAAAAACTGCACTGCTTGTTTTCCAAATATAAATGGTGCACCCACTGCTGACTAACTGGATCAGGTGTGTGCCATCAGAACCTACTTAATTAGTCATCGGCCCTTATCTGAGACAGGATGGTACAGCTTCTGATTGGCTAAACACATCTGATACAGGCAATCACTAGTATAAAGGTGAAGTAACAAAGGTTGCACCCTCCTGTTCTAGATGAACCATAAAGAAACCCCTGCCTCATGTGAGGTTTGAACTCACGGCCTTCAGATTATGAGACTGACGTGCTGCCAACTGCACCAACAAGGCACAAAAAGCTGTGACACTAGACAGTCACAAGTCAACTACTTATAATTTAGCTTATTTACAGTTTTTATCATCCATCCATCCAGCCATGATCTACACCCACTTATTCCTAATTAGGGTCACAGGGATCTGCTGGAGCCTATTACAGTTTTATATACAGTTTTTAGTATTGATACAAAACATTAAAGGAAGCACACAGTGGTTTGGTGTTGAACTTTTCCACAGATGCATAAACTGAACACTAGACACCAAGTCTCTTTTCTTAACTGCACAAACTGCATGTATAGTGAGTAATGCGCTTGTTTGTGGTTTGTGGCTATGTCGGACTCTTTTCCTGACCCTCTGGGTTTTTCAAACAGATCTGAAAATGTCCCACTGTGACTCAAATGTAAAACATCTCTGAAGCTCATGATGCTCATTAATTGAAGCTTCAACAGCAAAGTTAGAAAAATCAATGAGTGATGCAGCCTGTGACAGAACCAAACTCTTTTCTTACTTTAATATGATGATAGTTACTAATAGTTAGTCCAAGTAATACTGCATTTGTTAACTGGAGTTGAAGTTGACTGCTCATGGATCAACTAAACAAGAGATTCTGCTCTGACAAGTAAAAAGATAGACCCCCTGTTTAGACCAGTGTTCAAACAGGTAGCAAACAAAGTCTCTAATCACTTGCTTCACAGAGACAGTCCTGGAATCATTGAAAGAGATCTGGTTTTATTTCTTAAGCTCCACCCACCACCCCAGTATTTATTCAGCGTTCCAGCAATGTCTTCAGTAATTCAACACATCAAATGGAGCTACAAAGAGTTTGGGTCAAAGCTCAGGTTGAGTTTTCTGAGACTGAGATGCAACAGTGAACAAAAGAGCCATATATCTACCTGGTTTCTAACCAGGAACCTTTCGTGGGTGAGGCAAATGTAATGACGACTACACTGCAGAAACTTCTGATAACAGTTTTCATTTCATATTTACTATCGGAGTATATTTAGTAAATTCTTACAATGTTAAAGACGTGTAGGAGCAGCATTATAGTTTTCATTTCCCTTGAATGAACCCATAGAAAATTAATTATCAGGACTTTCCTTTTCATTTGCCTGAAGACATGAGTCTGGGAAATGCAACACTGTACTCTGAGGCCATAGGACACTTCTATTGGAGACGCTAAAATCAAGTGTTCCCAATGTGCACATTAGTTTGAGGAAATCATAAAGGAAGCTTCCCATATTTAGTATATATGTAGTCAACAACTGTGTTTCTGTAGTGTAGTGGTTATCATGTTCGCCTCACATGTGGATGGACCACACAGGGAGATCCCAGTGGATTTTGAATTCATCACCTAAACCTTACCAAACATCACATCATTTAGAATGAAAACTTACTATGTGTTGTGTGTCCTGCTTTGTGTAACAGAGACAATATGGTGAAGGGCACAAGCAGATATTTTGTACATGTAAACATTCCAGGATTTTTACAGAGACGTTTACTACAATCCCACCAACATTGGGCTCATCTGGGAATCGAAACCTGGACCTCACACCCAAAGCGACATTCATACCCCTGGACAAATGAGCCAAGTGTTGACTTATTATCCTTCACATAACAGATCACAATTCCTCTGTTTTCCTCTTGTTTCTGTTTTAGGCTTTTTTTTTTTTTGCAGTTGTATTTCATTTCAAAGTCATTTATAATCTCAATCTCAAATCTCAATCTCAAATGATTTATGAACATTAGCAAAAGACATAGTGGTTTGACTATTACTGTCACCATGGAACCACCATATGAACATAATTCAAGTTAAACTGAGCTCTGTCCTATAACTGTGATTAGTTGTATGTCCTGCATAAAATCTAAATCCCAGTATTTCCTGTTTGACATAGATTTGTCTCAGAATAGTTCATGACTGACTGGTGACTGAATCAATGGCACAGACACTACATCATTTTGTACCTTTTTATTTTGGAACAGATTTTTAGAGATCGACTTTTACTGGAGAATTTAGTTTAGTGAACAGGAGCTGACAAACATGAATCCTTTATGAAACAGGAGAATGGCGCAAGGAGATAGGAAGGAAACAGAGACAGTCCTTCTAAACTTTCTAGGCTCAAGAGCTAAAATTAATTGTTCAGTGTGCAGATGATATCAGCATAAAAAGAAATGTTTCCCACAGGTCAGTCAGTAGAGCAGTCATCCATCTATTATCTATATCGCATATTCCTAACTAGGGTCACAGGGATCTTCTGGAGCTTATCCCAGCTCTCTTTGGGATAAAGGCAGGGGTACACCCTGGACAGGCCAGCACTCCATCGCAGGGCCACATAAAGTGGAACAACCTCACACTCCTATGGGCAATTTAGAGTCAACAATCAACCCGACATACATGTTTTGGACAGTGGGAGAAAACCAAAATACCCAGACATTTATGCTTGGGGCAAAATGGTCTTTAGTATGAAAGCCCTGTATTTTTTGTTGTGGTTGTAATGTAGTATGACTGATGCACAAAGTTCAAAGTTAATAACTGCATGGCCAGTATGGGGCTTGAACCCATGACATTGGCGTTATTAGCACCACGCTCTAACCATCTGAGCTAACTGGCCTGTGTTTGAACATGCAGCACATTGAAAATTTCAAACAGGAAACATGGGATTAGTGATTTGTTGAAAAGCACAGAGAAAACGAGGTCAGAGGAGTAACACTCACTGAAGGTGCCTTTGGCGTTGTCCTGTACACATAACTCTCATCAGCTGCTCTCTGTGCTCTTCAGAGAGTGTACCAGCTACTATGTACGAGAATCCACGGGTTATCACTATCGATGGTTATTACCAGCCATTCCAGAAACTGGGTACTCTCTTCCCTGTCATTCCTCACTGCAGGCTGACCAGTAGACTCTGCTTGTAGTGGTCTACTACATCCCCCTCTGGCCCTGGATGGTGATGGGCTCCACAGGTGTCCTCCTCCTGAAGTTTATGATGAGCTCCTTCGTCCACGTTCAGGAGCAGGTGGTTAGGCTGAGACCACTCCACAAAGTCTCTGATCAGTTTCCTGCACTCTGACTTCTTCCTCTGACATGAGCTTCTCTGAGGAGGCTGAGCAAGGCAAGAAGCACAGCTCACACTGCCCATTTTTTCAGACAGTAGGCATCAACTCAGCACATCAAATGGAGCTACAAAGAGGTCAAAGCTACCTGTGGTAAGCTCAGGCAGAGTTTTCTGAGACTGATATGCAACATTGAGTCATAAACTACGTTTCTGCCTTGTTTTGAACCGGGGAGCTTTCGCACGTGAGGCAAACGAGATGACTACTACACTACAGAAACTGACACAAGGGATGTATTAGCACCGCCTTTTTAAGGCTAAAGCACAATAGAGAAAATGCCTAAAGAAACTGGTATTGCTGCTCCCTTCAAAATACTGACCAAGTCAGGCCCTGTTTAGCTACTAAAATCAGACAAGACAAGGCTCTTGTAGGACAGTATGGCTGTAGGCCACAGACTTTGTGATGAATGCAGCATTTCTTGATGCTAACTGACACCACCGACCGGTTCATACTAGCTAGAATGTAAATGCTTTGATTTTTGCAATTTAGTATGGGTGTGACCTATCCTGGCCCGCCATACTAACTCTTTTTCTTTTCTATACAAAGGATTAGTCTGGAATCTCTTCAATAGAGATCAGTTTCCAAGAGGTGGGCCAGTGGATGCCGAGTAAACCAATCAGAAACAAAGAATATATAATATGGAATACAAAGTCAGTGGACAACTGCAAGCAGCACTGTGAGACACCTGTTTTTATGACATGCTTTGTATTTTTTAAAACTACAAATAAACGGTGCACTTGTATCTGCATATCAATTTCTTCCTTCAAATACCTTTTTTGTGTAGAACACACCCTGACATTTTTGTGTCTGGGTATATTCTTCCAGGTTCGGTAACATGAAGGGAGAGCAGCAGGTTATCCAGCAATGTTTGGACTTACTCAGGGTTTCTGGTATCACCAAGCTGGTTTATGGTAACCATATGTTTTGTTCTGTGGTGAGGACAGCATAACATAAGACTCCCCATCAGGGAATCGAAACCGGGATTTCTGCGTGACAGGCAGAGATATTGTCCACTCTATCTATTAAACCTGTTAACACAAACCAGTTAACCAGACTTCAAGCATGCCATCCATCCATCCATTTTCTGTACCTGCTTTTTCCTGAAGCAGGTCACGGGGATCAGCTGGAGCCTATCCCAGCTCTCTCTCAGGTGAAAGGCAGGGGTACACCCTGGACAGGTCACCAGTCCGTCGCAGTTCAAGCATGCCTAACTGACATAAAGGCCTGGATGACCAGTAACTTTCTGCTTTTAAATTCAGAACCAGAAGTCATTATATTTGGGCCTAAAAACCTCAGAAATAACTTTTCTAAAATTATAGCTACTCTAGATGGCATAGCCCTGGCCTCCAGCACTACTGTAAAAAACCTTGTAGTTATTTTTGACCAGGACATGTCCTTTAACTCACACATAAAACAAATCTCTAGAACCGCATTCTTTCACCTGCACAACATTGCCAAAATTAGGAACATCCTGTCTCAAAATGATGCAGAAAAACTAGTCCACGCATTTGTTACCTCAAGGCTACATTACTGTAACTCATTACTATCTGCATGTCCCAATATCTCCATAAAAAGCCTCCAGTTAATCCAGAATGCCGCAGCCAGAGTCCTGACAGGAACTAGCAAGAGAGATCATATTTCTCCTATACTGGCTTTTCTTCATTGGCTCCCTGTAAAATACAGAATAGAATTTAAAATCCTTCTTCTTACATACAAATCCCTTCATAATCAAGCTCCTTCATACCTTAAAGAACCCATAGTACCATATTATCCCAATAGACCACTTCGCTCTCAGAGTGCAGGTCTACTTGTGGTTCCCAGAGTTTCCAAAAGCAGAATGAGAGGCAGAGCCTTTAGTTATCAAGCTCCTCTCTTGTGGAACCAGCTCCCAGCCTGGGTTCAGGAGGCAGACACTCTCTGTACTTTTAAGGCTAGACTTAAAACCTTCCTTTTTGACAAAGCATATAGTTAGGGCTGGCTTCAGGTAACCCTGAACCATCCCTTAATTATCCTGTTATAGGCCTAGACTGCCTGAGGACCATTGGTGCACTGAGCTCCCCTACACTAACCCCCCGCTCCTTTTTTTCCTTCCCCTCCCCTCTCTTCCTCTCCTCCCACCTCACATGTATATTCTACCATTGAATGTCAATAACCTTGTGCTCTCTCTCTCCCCTGGTTTGTGCTCTCTCCCTCTCTCTCTGTTCTCTCTCTGTACCTTCTGCAGGTGTCCCTGGTCCTGGAGCTGTATATCGCTGATGTGCGGTTACTGGTCCCGCCAACCTGCAGCGTCTATTTGTTGTTTATAGTTGCTGTTCTTTTCTCTCTGCTCTATCCACTCACCCCAACCGGTCGAGGCAGATGGCCGCCCAAACTGAGCCCGGTTCTGCTGGAGGTTTTTTCTTCCGATAAAGGGAGTTTTTCCTCTCCACTGTAGCCAAGTGCTTTCTCATAAGGGAATTGCTGGGTTTTTAGTTTTAGTTTTTGTGAAGTGCCTTGAGATGATTTGTATTGTGATTGGGCGCTATACAAATAAAATTGAATTGAATTGAATTGAATTGAAGAGGTGGTGGCTTGGGTGGGTGGCATCCAGAGTGATTTTCTGAGCTCTTTTTCTCTCTCTGGAGATGAACAGGTCTTGGAGGGTGGGTAGGGGAACACCGATGATCTTCTCAGCAGTCCGAACTGTCCTCTGAAGTCTTTGGGTGTCTGATTTAAAGGGGGAGCTAAACCAGACAGTGATGGAGGAGCAAAGGACGGACTTGATGACCGCTGAGTAGAACTGGGTCAGCAGCGTCTCTGGAAGGTTGAACTTCCTCAGAGACAGAGAGCACCAGCAAGAACGATGGATAGAAAGAGATACATGCAGATAGAGAGTGGCAGAAACACAAATAAAAACAGAAAGAAGGAAAAAGAAAAGATAGACAAAGAAATGAAAAACAGAGGGACAGACAGTATAACAAATAACATACACAATAATAGAGAGAGACACGACGACAGAGACATAGATAGACAGAAGACAGACAGAAACAATAACGAGAAAGAGAGAATTAGACAGAAAAAGAGAGATACAGATACAGATAGTTATAAACACACACAGACATCTAAGAATAGACAGACAATGTCTCTGCTCCATCTACTCACACAAACTCTGATCCAGGAGCTCATCTACAGATAACTGCATCTTTCATGGAGGAAGGAGCCATGATGACCAGTAAACAGTGTGTGCTTCACCTTTTCCAGTGCTCGTTCAGTGACAAAGGGGTCGTCTTTGCTTATTTTGATGGCCACCTTTATGTTGGTGGCACTGTTGGCACAGTTGGCCAACTTTGCAAAGCTCCCCTTCCCCACAAAGGCCTGCAACCTCACATCAGGAGGCCAGCCAGGTCTGTTCATGTATCAGGAACTTGACTCTGGAGGATGGAGAGAGCAGAGAGGAGAAGATGAACACAACATGAATTCACATAGCAATGTGTGTATTGGGCCCTGTGATGGACTGGTGACTTATCCAGGGTGTACCACTGCCTTCCACCCGAAAGAGAGCTGGGATAGGCTCCAGCAGGTCCTGGTGACCCTGGTTAAGGAATAAGCAGGTATTGAAAATGGATGGATGGATGGAATGTGTGTATTCTGTACATGACACTTGATCTGAGTTTCATTTCATTAACACAGGGCCCACCAAGGCTTTATCTTGTCACTACCACATTTTCAGTCCTGCTGCTTCCAAAGCTGCTATATTTGTTCTGATCTAAACCTACTGCTAGATATTGAGAAAAATACACTACTGTTAAAAAACACTGTAACTCTGTCCCTGACTATTAGTTGGTTTCAGTGTCCACTGGCAAAAGGCTCAGTCCTAATTTACTAAGCACTGAATCCTGAGGTGTATTCACAGACATACTGCAGCTGGTTTCTTAATTCTTTGCAGTGCAATATATCAAACTATTTTCCACCGCTTTCAACTTACCTGTCACTCAATCCCATGGAGGATGTTGAAGCAAACTCAATGCTAATGTGGAAATATGACAAAAGGACAAACACAAAAGTGTCTGTGTGTGTTTCAGAGGATGAAAGATGATGAAGTCATCAGCTCTCCCAGATTCCTCTTACTTTGTGACGTCACATGTGACGTCACGTCTCAGTGCGCACAGTGTAAATGTGAAAGTACTGGTACATTTTGAATATGATATTCTCAATGTCAATTTCTATTGTGCCTGCCCCATGGTGTGCACAATTATTCAATATGTGTGCTGGGCAACCCACACCGATCATAGTCTCGTTTTGCAGCAAACTCTTCAAATTTGCAAACACGTTCTTTCCAGCTTCATCACGTCGGATTCCTCCAACATTTGTGTTGCAATTGTCTCCAGTAAATGCAATGCATTTTTCCGACACATTGTTTTTTGCCAGGGTTTCTGTGAGATATTTTGCAATGGTTTCTGCTGTCTCTCATTGGGTGTGTCTTTAACTTCAATCAATTTTGTTTGCACGCCACCCTTCTTCCAGTCAAAATACTGGATTATGACTGGGAATATTTTCACTGCTCCGTGGTTACTCCCGTCTGTGGAAACACCACAGTACTGGATTTCTTTGAGTGCTTCATGAGTGATTTCAACAGAGTGGGGGGCTATAGCACCATTGACGATGGCTTCGGTCTTGGTGCGAGCACTACTAACATTTTTTGCAATGTCAGAGTCAGGAAATGCCCTTTTAAGCAAAGTACTGGTGCAATCCATGGACCTGTAACTGTTGGGATGTTTCACTGTATGAAAAGCCATTGCACCTTCTGCTGCATTTACATCATCCTCTGTTTTTCCTGGTCTGACAAAAAACTCTGTCAACTTTGCAGATGAACTCTCACCTCTCACAGCTTTTGTATGTTTCTCGGTGTCCATGTGGGCTTTCAGATCCCCAGCACCTTTATTGGATACCGAGACATATGTACCGGCTTTGCACACGGTGCACTCCGCCTCCCACTTGTCCCGACCGGGACGGTATGTGGGAAATTTTCTTTGCAGTTCATCGGTGAAGCTGCACTTACGCTTCGGCATTTTCCCTGCTATACTGCTCCGCTCTCTGCTCTGATCCCTGTCTGCACTGCTCCCTGTCTGCGTCTGTGTGTTTGCGCGCGCGGCGCAGACCTGCCCACAAGGCAGCCTCCCGGTAATTACGTCGCGCAAAAAAGTAGTACCCTAGTATTGTGTGCAAAACGCCAGTCAATCTACGTACACGCGTAATGGTCCTATAAAAAACCGGACATTTTCGTGAATTTATAAAACCCGCCAGGACGCCCCGGACAGGACGTAAAAAGTGGACATGTCCGGGCAAAAGAGGACGCTTGGTCACCCTAATACTGTATATAGGCTGAAAGAAAAGAAAAGGCTATTCTAGTCCCTTTTCTCTGTCTTGCCACTCTCTGTTCTGGTTCCAAATTTGTTTTTTTAGAAAACAAGATTGAACTGCTATGTATGTTACTTAGGGTGACCAACTTGACTAGAAGTAAATGGAGCCTTGAATATGGATGCAAACAATTCCTACAGGTGTCCCAACTTTTGGTGAGTACTTCCAACAAACTGTGTGTGGCAGTGTTTTACAGGTGACATATTAGGCCAAGAAATAACAAATTCACTTGTACTTTGACACTGTTTAAACTCTGGTACAAACAGATGAATTCAGTTTAGCCATAACATGTTTAGACATGAGCAGGAATGAACTGATTTTATTTGAACTGGATTTGAAATGTGTTTTTACAAGTAATGACATTCTGCCAACCCCTTCCCAGGTCTGAGAGCCATCACCCATGATGGTGCAATTCTCAGCTTTAGTAACTATGCAAATAGCCTGAATGCAGCCCACTGATGTGTGAATGAATGGAGCTGATTGTTGCAAGTCTGTTGCTGTTGTTTTTGACCAGCCTCATTAAAAGAACAATATTGTGAGTCCAGTGGACACTTAACACTTCCAGTGAGCTGTTGGATTCACTGTAATCATGAGTTAATGAGGACTGAATAGAATCATTAACATTCGTTCTGACATGGGGCAAGTTTGGGTGTAGCCTCATTAACATTTCAGCTTTCTGTGCTTTGAACAAACCAGTCTAAAAACAGGTCAATAAGTCAAGGTAGGAACATACCAAATGGGCTAAGGGTTTGGGCACAGTACATAAATAATGAAACTAAAGGTTGAGTCATGGCAATTGAAAGTCCAGTTGCCATGACTCAACCTTTAGATAACTTCCCCTGGACAACTGAGGATCTTCACACACATAATGAGAACAAATAATCTCTGGGGTAGACACCGACATATGAAAAGCTGAAACAAGTTCATGCAGGAATTGTTGGTGGCACAGAGTGAATAGCCAGTGCCCTGTCTGCCCTCAATACCACAACTGCAGCATTGGTTGCCCACTGTGTTTGCACGGTGTGAGTGTGTGTGTGTGTGTGTGTGTGTGTGTGTGTGTGTGTGTGTGTGTGTGTGTGTGTGTGTGTGTGTGTGTGCACTTGGGTGGGTTAAAAAGCACAAATACTCACTGTACTTGGCCATATAAGTCACTTTCACTTTCACTTGCTTCACCTTAATGTTGCAAGGCAGTTGGTTGGTGCTGCTCTTCATTGAACTGGTTAAGTATGATGGGCTCTTCATCCTCTTTGGTTCTTCCCTGGAACTAAACAAGCGCATTACTCACTATACATGCAGTTTGTGCAGTTAAGAAAAGAGACTTGGCGTCTAGTGTTCAGTTTATGCATCTATGGAAAAGTTCAACACCAAACCACTGTGTGCTTCCTTTAATGTTTTGTATCAATACTAAAAACTGTATATAAAACTGTAATAGGCTCCAGCAGATCCCTGTGACCCTAATTAGGAATAAGTGGGTGTAGATCATGGCTGGATGGATGGATAAAAACTGTACATAAGCTAAATTATAAGTAGTTGACTTGTGTCTATTGTTGCAGCTTTTTTTGCCTCGTTGGTGCAGTTGGCAGCGCGTCAGTCTCATAATCTGAAGGCCGTGAGTTCAAACCTCACACGAGGCAGGGGTTTCTTTATGGTTCATCTAGAACAGGAGGGTGCAACCTTTGTTCCTTCACCTTTATACTAGTGATTGTCTGTATCAGATGTGTTTAGCCAATCAGAAGCTGTACCATCCTGTCTCAGATAAGGGCGGATGACTAATTAAGTAGGTTCTGATGGCCCACACCTGATCCAGTTAGTCAGCAGTGGGTGCACCATTTATATTTGGAAAACAAGCAGTGCAGTTTTTCTTGAGGAACATAAGTGCCAACCACCCATCTACACCTGTGTGCAGTCATATATATTGAGGATATAGTTAGAAATCAGACTGCTGAAGAGCTTCAGCTTATTAAGCAAACCAAAATGCATCACTGCAAGTCATGTGAAAGTTCCATCTGCTTATTGGTTAAACTATTCTGGTGCAAGAATGAGAACATGAAACAAAAAGAAGAAGTTATGTTATGCTACTTTAGTGATTTCTGAGAAGAAAGCCAGAACTCCTAGCAAAAAAAGTCTGAATTTTGAGAAAATTCAAAATTAGACTATTAAAAAACAGATTAGTTTGAAAAACCCAGAGGGTCATGAAAAGTCCAAACTAGCTCAGTGTGATAGGAAAAAGATCATAGTTCACGGTCTTTCTGAATTCATGAAACACATGTGGACAGTCTGCAAATTGTAAACTGGATCTGCATCATTAAGATGTGGGGGAATTAGCTCAAGTGGTAGAGCGCTTGCTTAGCATGTAAGAGGTAGTGGGATCGATGCCCACATTCTCCACAAGTCTTTGAAGCCCAATCATAAGATTTCTGTGTTATCAGATATCTGCTTTCATATTTGTACAACATGTATGAACTCAGTCCAGACAAAGACAGCAGAATGTGTTATAGACAGAGTGAGTGTGAACTGCAAAAGTGCTGTCATCCTTTCACTCCTGCTTTCCTGACTGACATGTTTTCCATAAGCAGAAGTACAGGAGCCAAGGAGCAGAACAGATGAGGTGGATGGAAAATACCTCAGAAGAGTAGTAAAAACTTTGGACACAGTGATGGTGGTGTAGTGGTGAGCATAGCTGCCTTCCACACAGGGGCCAGTTGTATATAGGAGTCATAGCCAATGAAACTGCAGCATTGTTGATGCTGTCCAAGGTGCTCAGTTGGTAGAGTGGAGGACTGTAGGTTGAAGTGACAGTTATCCTGCAGTTAAGAAAAGAGCTTTGGTATCAAATGTGTAGTTAAGTGTCAGTTCATGCATCTGTGGAAAAGTTCAACACCAAACCACTGTGTGCTTCCTTCAATAGCTCAGTTGAAAGAGCGGAGGACTGTAGGTTGAAGTAGTAGTTATTCTTAGGTTGCTGGTTCAGCTCCGGCTTGAAGGAATATTGTTTAGGTTTTGTGTTCTGTGTATCTGCTGACATAGGATGGATGTAAAATCAAGAGCTGATGACACATTCGATTTCTGCATCTGTGTAATGGTAGATTTTAGTTGCGAACCCACGACCTTTTTGCTGTGAGGCAATAGTGCTAACCACTCAACCACCATACTGCCACTGGCAACAACAGACTGGTAAAAAAATGTACAGCATCTCATTTTATGCAGGTCATACAACTAATCACAGATAGTTACTATTGGAATATACTGATTATTACAGACATTCACTGGAGAATTTAGTTCACTGAACAGGAGCTGACAAACATGAATCCTTTATGAAACAGGAGAATGGAGAGAGGAGACAGGAAGGAAATATGAACAGGGACCGTCCTTCTGGACTTTCTAGGCTCAAGAGCTAAAATCAGTTCTTGCATGTTCCAATGTCTAAAACTCAGACATTGTGGAATAAGGGAGATATATTTTACTTGTGCTTGTAAGTGGTACTGTGACTTAGTTGGTTAATGTTCCTGTCTAGTAAAAAGGAGATCCTGTCTTCAAACCCCAGCGGTGCCTCAGTAATAACTCACTATAAACAAACCCAGATTTTTCTAAATAGCTAATTTAATAATCTTCTGAGCTCTACCCTGTACTTTGATAACATTCTCTGTCTCTCTCTTTGTAAAGTCATTTTCTACCTGAGTATGTACATGTAACAGCAACAACGTTGAATCAGCTGCAAAGATATTCTGCATTAACCGAAATTATTCATACCCCTGGCAAATTCTGACTTAAAGTTACTTTTATTCAACCAGTTTTCAAGTTTTTTCTTGATTAGAAATGACACAATAATAATAATAAGACGATGTACAAGAGGCATCATTGTAAAGTCAGAAAGTGTGTGTGTGTGTGTGTCATAACTCTGAGAGACCTTTGATCTCTTTAATGTCTAAACATTCTTGGACATGATGTTACAGAGACACCTTCAGAAGTGTCATTGACACAAGAAGCAGCTCGACTGCACAGGAGTTGTTCATCATTCATTGAAAGAGACAGAAACCATATAAGACAGAGAGAGAGAGACACATCTGCTGTAAAAATCAATCAGAGGAAATAACTGCACTGTTGCAAGCAACTTACAGACTTTCCTTTAAGTCCAAATCTGTTAGTAGTTCATTTCACTGTTCAGTTTGGTAGTTCATGCATGGCATAGTTTTCCAGGTAATGTGGTAATTTCACAGGTTGATGAGTGTAAATGATTTGAAAAGAAGCCTCTGTGTATATACTACGTGGACATTCAGTGGGTAACAGTCAGTCTCTGTTGTTGCTGAAGGAGCTACCTGGCCTGGATGACTGTTGTGTTGCTGTTGTTGAGTTAGTCTGTTGCTGTTTCTGTCTACAAAGATGTAAAAAAAAAAAAACTATATTATATAAATATTTTAGTATTAATACAAAATATTAAAGTGGTCACATCTGAGTCGGGCAGATCCTTGTGACCCTGGTTCAGGAATAAGTGGGTATAGAAGATGGATGGGTCACATCAATGTAACAGGAATATATTGCATTGTGAATATAGTATTTTATTAATACTGTATATTAATATTGTAATAATATTGCATATGATTCCACTTTAATTACTTTCATTTGGGTGTGTTTGGGCAGCCCCTCTCAGTAGCTGGTAGTGGTAAGTGCCCAGCGCACAGTGAGCATGTTGACATTTCATGGTCAGATCAGGCGTCATGATGTGAAGACATCAGCTTGTAGGAGGAGCAGAGGCATTGGTGATGAAATGGAAGCGTTCCTGCGTGCCATGTGTGAGATCTGGCTTTGATTCTCGGACAGTGCAGAAGTGGTTTTAAATTGCCATGTGTCAGCACTTAGTTGTTACAGCTTTCTAGGCTGCTGTGCAGGGGACTTGGATGTTTGAAGCAAAACTATTAACCTCTACACTACAGGAGCACAGCTGCATGTTTTCAAGATATCTCTCTGATCTCCTTTATGATTTCCTAAGGATGACACACATTTGGATCATTTGAATTTAGCTTCTCCAAATAAGTGCCGTATGGCCTTATTGTACAATTCTGTATTTTACAGCACCATGTTCTGATTCCAAAGGCTGTGTCAGTTTCTGTACTGTAGTGGTCCTCGTGTTTGCCTGATAAGTGAAAAGACCCTGGTTTGGAACCAGGCAGAAAAAGAGGTTGTTTATTGACTGTTGAAGAAAACTCAGCCTGAGCTTACCAATGTTAGCTGTGACCCAACGCAAGAATAAACAGCCTGACGGTGACACCACAGTTAAATCTACAGAGACAGTCCCCCAAACATCTTAAAGTAAGTAGCAGCACAAAGTAAACATCAAATACTCATTTCACAGTTTCAATATCAATGCAGATATACTGGTTTAGCTTCAAGGAAAGCAGGATAAGGAGCATATCATACTTAACCAGTTCAACACAGATGCACAGTACCACAGTTGCAACCCTGAGATGTAGTGGGTGGGGCTTGTTATGCTGTTTTGTAAAATACAAAATTATTTGGAAGCCTGGATGACAGGGTTAAGTCATGACATTGTTTGCAGTACATAGCACTTCAGCTTCACTAGCTCAGTCAGTAGAGCATGTGAATTTTATTCTCAGGGTCATGGGTTCCAGCATCATGTTGGGCTGTGCTGGTTTCAAGAGAGAAATTCAACTTAACCCTTCCATCGTAAGTCCAACAGAAGGCTTTACTTTGGCTATGACCATGCTCTGAGTTGTCGGTATGGAAGGAGAGGCGCAAAAAGCCCAATGTTACCCTAGAGCCAAGCATCCTCCTTAGACTGCCCACATGCTCAGAGTCTATGTGGAAGTCAATACTGTTTCAGTTTGGAAACAACTTTGTAGTCATTTATGATACAGTCACTCATCTATGTTTATTTAATGACACTGAAACACCTTCTCCTATTACCCCCCTGAAGTCACATCACCTCTTCTCAACACATGGAGCTCTCCTGTAGAATCACCACCACCCAAAGTGGGGCTCAAACCTAACCCTAACCCTGAGATTAAGAATATCATGCTCTACTGACTGAGTTAGCCAGACTGTGTATAACACACATTTAACTGTAAATGTGGTATACTTGGATCCACCTATGTTCTGCCAATTGACTATCAGGTTAATGCAGAATATCTTTGCAGCTGATTCAGTGTTGTTACTGTTACGTGTACATATTCAAGTAGAAAATACTTCATAAAGAGAGAGACATAGAATGTTATCAAAGTACAGGTAGAAATCAATAAATGAAAACACCTGTCAGGAGTGGGTTTGAACCCACGCCTCCACCTGGCGAACAGAATACCCTGTGCGTAGAAAGGAACAAAATTTTGAGTCTGGCACCTTAGACCACACTGTTTCTGGTTAGATTCCTTTCTTGTCTCCTCCCTACTTGCTCCTGTTTCACAAAGAAGCTTCGTTTGTCAAAGTCCTTTTCAGCTCTACACCCTCTCGAGGGTGCTCGAGGGTTGATGGGAGATTGCCCAACCAGTCCACATGTGTTTTGTGGATTTGGACAAGGCATTCGACCGGGTCCCTCATGACATCCTGTGGGAGGTGCTCCAGGAGTATGGGGTCCGGGGCCCTTTGCTGAGGGCTATCCGGTCTCTGTACAAATGGAGCAGGAGCTTGGTTCACATTGCCGGTAGTAAGTCAGACCTGTTCCCAGTGCACGTTGGACTCTGGCAGGGCTGCCCTTTGTCACCAGTTCTGTTCATTACTTTTATGAACAGAATTTCTAGGCGCAGCCAGGGGTCGGAGGGAGTCCAGTTCGGGGACCACAGGATTTCATCTCTGCTTTTTGCAGATGATGTTGTCCTGTTGGCTCCATCGAGCCAGGATCTCCAGCGTGCGCTGGGGCGGTTTGCAATCGAGTGTGAAGCGGCTGGGATGAGAATCAGCACTTCCAAGTCCGAGGCCATGGTACTCAATCGGAAAAAGGTGGCTTGTCATCTCCAGGCCAGGGGAGAGATCCTGCCTCAGGTGGAGGAGTTTAAGTATCTCGGGGTCTTGTTCGCGAGTGAGTGAAGGACGGAGCACGAGATTGACAGACGGATCAGGGCATCGGCAGCAGTAATGCGGTTGGTGTACCGGTCCATTGCGGTGAAGAAGGAGGTGAGCCGGAGGGCGAACCTCTCGATTTGCTGGTCAATCTACGTTCCTGCTCTCACCTATGGTCATGAACTCTGGGTCACGGATACAAGCGGCTGAAATGAGCTTCCTCCACAGGGTGGGTGAGGAGCTCGGTCACCCTGGAGGAGCTCGGAGTAGAGCCACTGCTCCTCCACATCGAGAGGAGTCCATTGAGGTGGCTTGGGCATCTGTTTCGGATGCCTCCTGGGCGCCTCCCTGCGGAGGTGTTCCAGGCATGTCCCACCGGGAGGAGACCACCGGGAAGACCCAGGACACGCTGGAGGGACTATGTCTCCTGGCTGGCCTGGGAACGCCTCGGTGTCTCCTTGGAAGAGCTGGAGGAAGTGTCCAAGGAGAAGGAAGTCTGTGTCAGGTTTACGCTACACTGACATGGTTCTTTTCCCTGAAGGCAATGAAACACACGACAACTTTGTACCGAGTATCTGTCTGCAAGTGAAAACGCCTCAGTTGCAAACGGAGAGAAGAGACTTTCTTCTCTCCCCCTGCGACTTACACCCTTCTCTCACTCTTTTCATTTATCAGTCCTTTATTTGTATAGTGGGGAACAAAACCAGACACAGGATACTTGGGTGCAATAAAACTTCAGTTCATCATGGGTCATAAGGTTATGGAGGTCAGCTGGAGAAACAGACCTCTCACATAAACATCCTATCTTCAGATCTAATTCCACAATGGCAACAATTTGAACTTTTGTCCTTATAACGCCAACATTTCCCTCCTGTTTGTCATTGTGAAACATACATCAGGCTGACCCAACTTCATAAGATTTTCTGAGTCACCATCATTCATGACAGACCACGGAGGGAGTGGAGGAAATCACATAGGTCCTAATCTAACAGTGTTAATGCTAAAATAAAAATGAATAACACACATAGATATGTATTTAGCAAGGCTGGGCGAAAAACCCCTCCTTCAGGGGAAAATTCCCAGCCGACTCCCTCACCAGGGCAGTCACCTTGTGGCTTGCTACCTAAAACGTTACATAGATAAAAGAAAAACATTCACACCTCCTTTACACTCGGCCCTCTTCCTCCTCCAGTGGAATTGTTTGTAGGAGAGTATAAGACACAAAGGCTTGGGTGAACATTTTGGTAATCATAGACTTAATACATGGCAGAATATGCTGGAGTGGGCGTGGACTCGAGGACCGTGGATTGGACTTCCGGGATTGGTCGAACACTTCCGGAAGGACTATAAGAAGCCCACGGTCTGCTGCTCAGGAGAGCTATTCTCCCACCTTTGCCATTCCCAGCTATTTTGATAGAGATTTCGACTTCGAGTTAGTTAGTTAGTTAGAGATTAGGTTTTTGTTTCGATTAAAGGATTTAGTATTGCTAGGATTTTCGTTATTTAGTTTAGAAATACTTTGATATTTAGGCTACGTTTGTGTTTTGTTTTCTCCTGTTTGTTTTAGGAGTTTCCAGGCTAGTGACCTGTGATTTTGTGTTATTTCTTTTGATTAGCTATTATAGGGCTGTTTAGCGTTTTTGTTATTTGATCTTTTGTTTGTTTGAGATCGTAGGGCTATTGTAGCGTTTCTGTTATTGATTTTCGTTTGTTTGATATCGTAGGGCTCAAGGAGCGTTTTGTTTTGAGTAGGGCTAAATTAGCGTTTTGTTTGCATGTAGTAAATAAGCAAAACAGTATTAGAACAACAATAAAAGGTGTTATTAGTCATTTCCTGTATCCAGTGCCAGTCTGTGAGGTCAGTACGTGTCCATTGTTTGGCCCTAGGTTTTTTGTGCTCCTTCGTAAAATTGTTATTCGCTATAGTCTCTAGATCTGCCATTGCGAGGAAGATTACCAGTAAGGTCAGGCAGAGCCATACTGGTAGGAGAACACATTCCCACCCTTTAGGGCAGGCAGTGGGTGCCATAGCTGGGAGCGAGGATTAGATGTTTTCTTCAGCGGCCAAAGGTTTTGGTACCGGCCGACTTCCACCTCTACTCGACACTCACCAGGTGTTGCAGTACCTTACAGTGGCTCTGATGAATCCACGTGGGTCTCTCTTGGATCTTTACAGCTGTGGGTGTAGTCAGGATCACAGTGTAGGGTCCTTCCCACTTAGGTGTAGACCAGGTTTTCCTTTTTATGACCTTTATCAGCACTTGGTCTCCTGGTTTAACCCTCTGGCCCTGTGGAGACAAAAGGTCATCTGGCAGATTATTTGCAGTCACAACTTCCTTGGTCTTTAACATTTTACTCATCCACTCTGCAAGAGTAGTTTCTCCTTGAGGTTTTTCACACACATCCTCACAAATGGGAAGTGTAAAAGGTCTCCCATAAAGGATTTCAAATGGGGTCAGGCCTTTGTCTGTTGGCGTGACCCTCATGTACATTTTTACCAGAGGGAGGCATTCTACCCATGTCCTCCCCGTTTGCTCCATGGTTTTTCTCAATCTCATTTTTATAGTGCCATTAGTTCTTTCAACTAATCCTGCACTCTGGGGGTGGTATGAGCAATGTTTTTTTAACTCAAACCCCAGGTGTTTGGACATTTGTGTAACTACTTCATTCACAAAATGTGGACCATTATCACTGTAAACTCGCTGTGGGATCCCATGATCTGGAATAATATTTTTGCACAGCGCTTTAGCCACTGTTAGTGCATCAGCATTTTTACTGGGCACAATTTCAACCCATTTAGAGTATGCATCTATCAGAACAAGGCAGTACTTGTATGTCTGACATTGTGACAACTCTATAAAATCCATATGAATGACTTGGAATGGATAATCTGGGTTGGGGAATCTCCCTCTCTTTGGTCTGAGATTTCCCTGTGGGTTGTGTTTACAACAAATCAAACAGGATTTACAAACATTTTTTGAGTAGTTATTGAATCCTGGTGCGTGGAAATACTTTTCCACTGCATATACCATCCCTCCTGTTGACACATGGCAAGGCCCATGGCAAGGCAAGGTCTTGCTCTATTGTGGCTCCTTCTTTGATCCAGAGTTGTTGTTCAACTGGTGGGGCTCTTTTCTGCATGTCTGAAAGTACTTCATGATCTATGGGCTGTTTCACGTCTTCTATAATATATAGATTACATTTGCCGAATTGTCCCTGTGCAGCTGCCTTTGCTGTTACATCTGCCTTCTCATTTCCTTTCGATACGGCGTCTGTACCTTGTGTATGTGCAACACATTTACAGATAGCAATCTGCTTTGGTAACATAACAGCTTGCAATAACTCTTTTAGGAGGGAGGCATGTTTAACTGATTGTCCTCCAGCTGTCTTCATTCCTCTGCGAGCCCATTGTGCAGCAAAGAAATGAAGCGTTGAAAAAGCATATTGGCTATCTGTATACACTGTAACACTTTTTCCCTCTGCTAGTCTGCATGCTTGAGTTAGAGCAATTATCTCTGCAGCCTGTGCTGAGAAATGTGAGGGGAGTTGACCTGCTGCACAAACGTCCTGTTGTGACACTACAGCGAACCCACACATATTTTCTCCTTTCTCATTTTTAAAGCAGGAGCCATCTACAAACCACACTTCCCCCTCAGCTAAGGCAACATCTTTCAAATCACTACGAGGTTTGCACGTCTCTTCAGTGTTTGTAATGCAGCAATGTGGTGTGCCTTCCTCAGCTGTGGGCAGTAGGGTAGATGGATTAAGTGTAGAACATCTTTTTATGGTCAAATGTGGCTGAGACATTAAAAGAGCCATGACAGACAGATGTCTAGCTGGTGACAAAAATGACATCTTGGTCTCTGTCAGAAGCAAGTCAACTGAGTGTGGGACTAGCAGTGTAAGTGGGTGAAAAAGTACCACTTCTGCTGAGGCCTGTACTGCCATTGCAGCCGCACACACAGCTCTGACACAGGCAGGCAAAGCACAAGCCACAGGATCTAACTTCTTAGAGTAATAGGCCACTGGTTTCTGTTTTCCTCCTGACAGCTGAGTCAACACTGAAGTCATTAACTTCCCTTTACAGTCTACTGTCTGGACAAAAGGTTTACTATAATCTGGCAGGCCTAAAACTGGCGTGGTCACTAGTTTTCCTTTTAACTCACTGAAAGCCCTCTCGCCTCCAGGAGTCCACCTTATCTCCTGCTTCATGGCTATTGGAGTCTAACAGGGGTTGTGTCACCTGAGCATAGTTTGGAATCCACTGTCGACAATAGTTACACAGCCCTAAGAATTGCATCATCTGTTGCTTAGTGATAGGCTTACAGGCTTGTTGAACAGCTGTTTTCCTGGATTCAGTCAGGGCTCTGCCTTCTGGTGTTAGTTTATGACCCAGGAATACAACTTCAGAGGCAGCCCATTGCAATTTTTCTGGGGATGCTTTGTTGCCTGTTTTTCCTAGGTGTTTGAACAGCGCTATTGCAGTGTCTTTGTTGTGTTGCTGGGTGTCTGATGCAATTAAGATATCATCAACATAAGTCAAAACTTGGCTGTGTGGAGGCATGTGGAATGTAGATAAGCAATTTTCTAATTCAGAAGCAAATATTGTGGGGCTATCTACATAGCCTTGGGGTAACCTAGTGTATGTAAGCTTCTTTCCCTCAAAGGTGAAACCAAACCATCCCTGTGAGTCTGGATGCACTGGTATAGAAAAGAAAGCATTGCTTAGGTCTACTACTGTAAACCATTTCATCTCAGGTCTTAATTGATTCATCAGGGTGTGAGGGTCTGGGACACATGGTGCTCTACTCTCCACTGCCCTATTGACTTCCCTTAAATCCTGGATCATCCTCCAACTATTTCCATCAGCTTTCTTGACTGGAAATATGGGGGTGTTACACTGAGCCTCTGCGGATCTCACCAGGATTCCTGCATCGAGCATCCCTTGCACTACAGGTCTGATTCCTGCTAAAGCATCTGGTTTTAGGGGATACTGTTTTATTCTAGGTCTATAATCTGATTTAGGTTTGATTATGACTTCTGAGGCAGTGGTCATTAGGCCTACATCAGTTTTGCTTCGGGACCAGAAACTGCTGGGCACTTCAGCCAAGCAAGGATCTATGTCCTCTAGTAGCAACACTCATTCTCGATCATCCTCCCCCATGTGGGCACAGGGAGTGGCAGTTACAACCCAATTTAGGTTTTTGTAAAAGCGGTTTCCCACACTGTTACTGAACCAGCCCCCCTTGCCCTCATGCCAATCACAAATGCTTTCTGCTTCATTTAAAAACTGTTTCAGCTCCTCCCAGTACATGTCATTAGTCTTAGACACTGACAGATAAGGATTAGGTGTCCACCCTTTTACAAGACGTTTAGCTTCCTGGGTGAGGCCTACAGAACAGACTGCTTTTCCTTTTCTGTCAGTGTAAAGAGTTTTAAGAGTTATTCTTTGTGGCCCTAGTTTTTCAAATTTCTGTGCATAATCTAAGTCAGGGCCTGGAGTGTGCTTATAGTAAAGAGTGACATGCATCTGCTCTGGAGTGAGGCTTTCCGTGTGAGGTGGTTGAGGATCAGGCAACAGGTGCAGAAGCTGCTCTCCTGTCTGTCCAGGGTCAGGCGTGGGCAGATCTACGGACCACCAGTAGTAAGGCGTCCCTTGTTTTAGCACTACATAGGAGGGGACCTCTTCTCCTGGACCTATTGCAGCCATTCCATTGGTAGTGGGCACCAAGGATATTTTCAATTTGCTCAACAGATCTCTGCCCAGTAGATTGACTGGACAGCTTGGACATAAAACTGCCATTGCCTTCTCCTGGAAGCCAGATGCCTCATCCTTAATCACAAGGCTTTGAGAGAAACTGCAAGGAGTGACCTGTCCATTTGCTGATCTCACAAAGATATGTTTATCTCCTCTTATCACTCCAGGAATTCTGTCCCTTAATACTGTTCTGTCTGCTCCTGTATCACACAAAAATTTTATTTTTACTCCATTAATTTTTAACACTCTAATGGGCATTACTTTGTTCTCTTCTGTACTATAATAAGTCTCCACAATTTCACTAAGATCCAATTCTTCAATATTTGTGGGGTCTAGTCATGCATTAAGGTTATGGGGTTCAGGTCGGTTGTACTCATCTGATCTCCTGTATCCTCCCTTTCTCTGCCTCCGTTTATCACATTCTCGTGCAAAATGACCTGGCTGACCACAATTATAACATACTTCATCCTTTTGTTCTTCTTCCTTGTACATGTCTCCTCGCCTCTTAAAACCTCCTCTACCTCTGACACCTCTTCTGAATCTTTGAGGACCCCCCCTAGATCCACCACTGCTCATCACATCCAGAAGTGCAAACACAGCAGCCTGTGACTGTTGCTTTGACTTGTGCTTTTGCATGTCTTGGGCATGTTGTGCATAATTCATTATCTGAGTGACTCCATCTGTAGGAGTATTAATGTTGAGTTTTCGTATGTGATGCGTAATGGAAGGGCGGAAACCACTCAGCAGGGCCTGCTTTAACTGCTGCTGATAGGCTGAACCAGGGGCCTCCTCAGGTTCCAATCCACTATTTGCTTTAAACACTTCCTCTAACCTTCCTCTGTATTCCTGTACATCCTCATCATCTTTCTGTTTACACTGAGCAATAGCTTGGTAATCAGGAGGTTTAACAAAAGCATCTCTAATCCGCTCTGTTAATGCTGTGAATTGAGCTTCCAATACAATATTATTAGGAGGCAGAACTGCTCCAGCTGGAGTTCGGCCAGTATATTCTCCTCTTACTCCTCCATACCTATGTCCTAAGGCTTTTCTACACACTGAGTCAATTTCCTGTCCATCCAAATTGTAAGTTTGTCTAAGTTGCTGCAGGTTAACAATCCACTGGCGAACATTAGTGAGGGGATCCCCCAGTCCTTTTACTGCATCCTCTAATTCCTTGCAGGACCAGGGTCTCCTCACTAAGAGAAGGGGTCTATTATCACCTCCCACTCCATAGTGGGGGTTAGGTACGTCTATGGCTGGAAAGATGCTAGTCTGGTCTTCCAGTAATGGCCAGGGGGGTGGGTCAGGACGGGGCCCCATCCATGACCCATCACCCTGGGGGTTTTTAAATGGGCTCGTGTCAGACATAGCTGCTGCTAATTGTTGAACCTCATTAACCAGGGGACTGTACAACTTTCCCGTTTTAGTGCGACTGGGCTAGGTAGGACAGGTCCCACTATCTCACTGGGGGGGACTGGGGGAGCCGGGGTTTCAGCTGACCCTGCTGCCCCGGCCTCAGCCGCAGCCACCGCTGCGGCTTTTGCAAGCAGACGTTTCTGCTGCTCTCTACGTTCTTCCTGTTGAATTAGTGCTTGTGGACGCCCTACAAAATCAGCTGGATCCTCTTGGAGAGCTGCTATGAGGGACTTTTTATCACCTGTTTTCTTATCTTTTTCTCTTTTTGCTTGCATTCCACAAAACCGTCTCCTTTCTGCCTGTTCCTGCCATCTATAATTTGTAATTTAAATTTATCAGTTTTCTTAGGTTCTGCTATAGCCATTTCTGCTTTCAATTGAGTTACCAATTTATCGCATGCGCAGGTTTCCAGTTTCCCAGGAAACTCATATTATTTTTCTTCCATTCACCCAAATATCTTGCCGATCCGGGGGAATAGGTGTTCATAAATTTAGGATCCCCCGTTAATTGGGGTTTACTGTTTCCCTTTCCCATAGTTGCAACTTGGCACAAGCAAACGATCAGTCACAACAGCGTGGGGATCGTCCACTGTATCAGTCTTCTACAGGTACTAATTACCTGCGGATACAGCCGTCCAACACACTCAACTTTTCAATTTTTACTTGTGCCCAACAAATAACACACAGTTTCAGTAGGAAGTGACACCGTTCTACTCGGTTGGCAATTGCCTGTCCAACGTTCCCTTTTCATAAACAAACAAACAAACAAGTAAGGATTCACATTCACTCCACAGTACTGTTTAATATGCCCTCCTAGTGTCCCTGACACCGGAAATACCTCATCATGTCCCTGACATGTGAATTTATTTTGCCATGGTCTTTTATCCCTCTGTCTCTGACAGATATCAAGTGGTCTTGTCTAACAATTTTCACCGTTCGTGCATTCGAATCAATTTGATTCTAATCCCGCTCTGCAACGGTATTTAATTTAGACTCACACGTGATTTTTCCTGACGTCCATTCACACAGTTTCACCCGCGGATATTTACCTGATTTGACGCAAGGATTGCCTTCACGGTTTCCGTCAGACAGTAGGGCTGAGAGGATGTTTCCAGACGGGGACCTGCCGACCTCCCAACGAATTCACGTGGGTGGATTTTCTCCAGCCGTCTAACCGCTGACTCTGCAGAGATTCACGGCGTCCTCGTCCTCCTCTTCATCCAAACTGTCGTTTTGGGAACCGGGCGGAAACACCAATAAATATGTCAGGTTTACGCTACACTGACATGGTTCTTTTCCCTGAAGGCAATGAAACACACGACAACTTTGTACCGAGTATCTGTCTGCAAGTGAAAACGCCTCAGTTGCAAACGGAGAGAAGAGACTTTCTTCTCTCCCCCTGCGACTTACACCCTTCTCTCACTCTTTTCACTTATCAGTCCTTTATTTGTATAGTGGGGAACAAAACCAGACACAGGATACTTGGGTGCAATAAAACTTCAGTTCATCATGGGTCATAAGGTTATGGAGGTCAGCTGGAGAAACAGACCTCTCACATAATAATTCCACAATGGCAACAATTTGAACTTTTGTCCTTATAACCCCAACAGGTATCCCTGATTCGGCTAGTGCCCCCGTGACCTGGCCCCGGATAAGCGGAAGAAGATGGATGGATGGATGGAACTCCTTTTCAGAGCTGCACTTCTCTAACACGCTGGTCTCATTACTCAAGTTGGGACTGTTTTCTATCCAGATGACAATATTTGTTGTAGAGCAGCATGTTGTGAAGCATCACAGGTCTGATGGAGAATGTGAGAACTGATGCCACTGCCTGGGATTCAAACCCACTGATTTTTCAAACATAGTAGGAAATGTCCCACTGTTACTGCCAAACATCAACGTTCTGTCTAGAGCAGAACAAAATTTGTACAGTCATGTCCTTAAAAATCACTGGCCTGATTGTTTTCCAACTATCCCTGCCCTACCCCTACCCACTGCTGATCACCTGATTCAGATGTGTTCAGACAATCAAGTTAAACCTGAAGGGCAGGGACCGTTGGGGAAACAAGGACTGATGTGTATCTCAATGACCAGGACTGGCTTTCTTTTCTCTAGGAAATTCACATGACTGTATGTGACTTCACCTCTGATGAAAGATATGGTGATAGAGGACAGTACACACACTGCTCCACAACAAAGTTGTCTTGTCAGGAGAGGGATTTGAACCCACATCTCCTGAGGAGACTTGGATGCAGTGTCTGTACCCTGAATCAATTTTGAATTCACATAACACTGCTATGGAAAATATAGCTGCTAGAGGGACTAAAGTGCAGTAACCTGGCTCTTTGGAAAAAGCTGGATTTGTTCAGGATGTCTGCCATCAAAGGAATCACAGAGCAGCCAGGTGTTCAACTATTTCACAGATCCAGAACCTGACACCATACCACAGATCACGTATCATCAGCTCTTGTTTTTACATTCATCCATCCAATGTCAGTGGATACCAAACCAAAATCACAATCCTTCAAGACAGAGTTGAATCAGCAACCTAAGGATAAAAGTTTTGACTTCTCTACTTCATGGCTCCTGTACTTCTGCTTATGGAAAACATGTCAGTCAGGAAAGCAGGAGTGAAAGGATGACAGCACTTTTGCAGTTCACACTCACTCTGTCTATAACACATTCTGCTGTCTTTGTCTGGACTGAGCTCATACATGTTGTTCACATATGAAGCCAGATATCTGATAATACAGAAGTCTTAAGATTGGGCTTTAAAGACTTGTAGAGTTTGTGGGCATCGATCCCACTACCTCTTACATGCTAAGCAGATCCACAATTCAGCTAATAATCAGCAGAGGTAAGGCAGGGCCAGTTGGAAAACAAGCAGGGCCTTGGCCCTCAGTGCCCATCTCTGCCCTAATGTCACGTCAAATATGTAAAGATAATGGAACTTTCCAAAAAAAAAAAAAAAAAAAAAAAATCCTAACTTAAGAAAAAATGAAAAAAACACGACCTCTGGCCCTTTTCACCACATATTACAATTCTACTCTACTTGAGTGTTTTTGGTTTCCTATCAGGCAAAAGTTGTACATGAATTGCATTCAATTGTTTCTGTATTTATGTCAGTGTATATTTATTCTTTAATATAAGTATGAGGCCATCCTGTTTTTTATTCATGTATTCGTTGATTAAATAATGTTTCTGGGTATATATAGAGTCTATATATATATATATATATATATATCTATACATATATCCTCCATATCCACTGTGCCCTCTGTTGCTCCTGGAAATAGGGGTAGAGCACAGAGACGATTGGATTCTACAATTACATTGGACACTGTAGATTTAATGGCTACACCTTGATGTTGCTCTCCAGTAAAAATATGTCTGTGTAGTAGTCAAAGCACAAAGTCTTTTGCTACTGTTCTTAAATCAATGAAATTCCATTTTTAAATCACTGTGAAATGAAATACAACTGCAAAAAAAAAAAAAAAAAAAAATTTGCCAAGCCTCAAGTAACCTCAAATAAAACCTACAATAAAAACACTACAACACAGAGGATTTGTGAGCTGTTATGTGAAGGATAATAAACCAACACGTGGCTCATTTGTTCAGGGGCATGAATCTCGCTTTGGGTGTGAGGTCCAGGTTTTGAATCCCAGATGAGCCCGGTGTTGTTTGGGTTCTTGTAAACTTCTCTGTAAAAACCCTGAAATGTTTATATGTACAAAATATCTGCTTGTGCCCTTCACCATATTGTCTCATTACAGTGTTACATAAAACAGGACACACTACACATAATTAGTTGTGAGTGCAAATTATGCGTTTGTTAAGGTTTAGGTGATAATTTTTAAAATCCACTGCATGTGGTCCTTTCATGTGTGAGGCAAACATTATAACCACTGCACTACAGACCACAGTTGTTGGCTACAATGAAATATGGTGAGTTTCCTTTATGATTTCCTCAAACTAACATGCACATTGGGAACACTTGATTTTAGCGTCTCCAATAGAAGTGTCTTTTCAGAGTCAAAAGGGATATGAGCTCATCTCCGCAGGGGGCAGTCAAGGACTTGCCATTAAGGTTGTAGGCTAAGGCAGGAAAACTGAAATTCCCCCCATGACAGACCCCATACAAACTACAAGCCTCTCAGACAAAGAATTCTCTCTGCAGAGTCAGCTCTTGTCACTGTGTGGCTAGTACCAATATAAGTGCAGGCCTCAATTGTGCAGACAAAACACATAAGGAAGGAAGAGAGTTAAGCGTTGAGTTAAGTTAAGCGTTAAGTTAAGAGTTATAGTCTGGGAGTAGAATCCAAACTGTTCAAGTTAATCACCTGAGATTGGGTCACAGCTACCTTTGGTAAACTCAGACTGAGTTGTCCGCAACAGTTAATGCAAAAATCTCTGTTTCTGCCCGGTTTTAAACCAGGGACTTTTCACATGCCAGACGAAGGAGATGACCACTACACTACAGAAACTGACACACCTTTAGACTGAGAATATGCTGCTGGGAAATGCTGGGAAATGCAACATTGTACAATAAGCCCATAGGCCACTTCCTTTGGAGAAGCTAAATTCAAATGATCCAAATGTGTGTCGTCTTTAGAAAATCATAAAGAAGAAGAAGATGAAGTACTTTATTAATCCCGAAGGGGAAATTCAGTTGTTACAGCAGTTATTAAATTTGAGATTATTTAAATTATATTGATTAATAGTAATTCATAAAGTAATTAATAAAGTAATACAGTAATTAACTATTTATTTGGGGGGGTTTGTGTGTGCGTGTGTGCGTTATTGTTTATATTGAGGAATTATAGAGTCTTATGGCCGTGGACACAAAAGACTTCCTGAATCTTTCAGTCTTGGCTTTAGGGGGAATTAGTCTGTGACTGAACGAACTTCCTATTCGCCACAGTTCCTCATGAAGTGGGTGGGCAGGATTGTCCAATATGGAGTTTATTTTGTCCACCATCCTCCTCTCTGCCACAGCCTCCAGACTGTCCAGTTCCAGTCCAACAACAGATTTTGCCTTCCTGATTAACTTATTTAGTCTGTTGGCCTCACCAGCCTTGATGCCACTTCCCCAGCACACAACTGCAAAGAACAGTGCACTCGCTACTACAGACTGATAGAACGTCTTCAGTAGCTTGTTGCACACACCAAATGAACAGTGTCCTGAGGAAGAACAGTCTGCTCTGTCCTTTCTTAAAGAGTGCATCTGTATTGTTTGACCAGTCCAGTTTGTTGTTAATGCGGACTCCAAGGTATTTGTAGGAGTCCACAATCTCTACTTCGTCTCCAAGGATGGAGACAAGGACTAGGGTCTTCCTGTTCCTCTTAAAGTCCACCACCAGTTCTCTGGTTTTCTTGATATTGAGCTTTAGACAGTTGTTGTTACACCAATCAACAAAGCTTTTTATCAAGTGTCTGTATTCCTCCTCGTTATTATTGTTGATGCATCCAATGATTGAAAAGTCATCAGAGAACTTTTGGAGGTGACAGGTTCCTGAGTTGTAGCAGAAGTCTGAGGTGTAGAGTGTAAACAGGAATGGTGCTAGTACAGTTCCTTGAGGTGCACCGGTGCTGCTCATCACCACATCAGATATGCAGCCATCTAAGCGAACAAACTGTGGTCGCCCAGTGAGGTAGTCTTTGATCCACTCCACCATATCTGCGGGAATTTCCATATCCTGCACCTTCGCACTTAGCAGGTGGGGCTGAATAGTGTTGAAAGCACTTGAAAAGTCAAAAAACATGACTCTCACAGTGTTGCCCTGCCTCTCCAGATGGGAGTATGCTCTGTGCATTAAGGAGATGATGGCATCTTCCACTCCGATGTGTTCTTGATATGCAAACTGCAGGGGGTCCAGAAATTCAGACACTTGGGACCTCAGGTGTTGCAGGACCAGTCTCTCAAACACTTTCATGACATGTGATGTTAGCGCTACTGGTCTGAAGTCACTAAGGGTGCTGGGACGGGTTCTTTTTGGTAATGGGACAATACAGGAAGTTTTCCATAACTTAGGCACCTTTTTGAGCCTCAGAGAGAGGTTGAAGAGTTTCTGAAAAACCTCTGTAAGCTGTCCAGCACACATCTTAAGTACTCTGGGACTGATCTCATCTGGTCCTTTTGCTTTGTTGGCCTTTAGTTTAGCTAGTTCCTTCCTCACCTGTTCTGTGGCAAAAGCTAGGCCTGTGTATTGTGTTGATGAGGAGTCAGATGATGAGGGCAGGGGAGGAGTTATTGGAGGTGAGGTATACTTCAATGTTGTATGGCTGCTGGTAGAGGAGATGGTATCAGTGGGCAATGGGGAGGCAGCATTAGCAGAGATGTTGGGTGGGGGGATATGAAGAGACCCCAAGGCATCAGCTAAGGTGGTGTAGGGAGGAGGGATGGTGTGTGAGGACAATGGATCAGAGTACGAAGCGGAGGTGGTGTCAAATCTATTAAAGAACAGGTTAAGTTCATTAGCAAACTTTGAGTCTCCTTCCACAGCAGTGTGCGACTTCTTATAACCAGTCATTATTTTCATCCCATTCCACACCTCTTTGATATTGTTCTGTCTCTATAGAGCTGCTTTGCCTCTCTCAGCTTCCTCTTGAGTTCCTTGTGTGCGGCTCGGAGTTCCTCCTTGTCTCTTGCCATGAATGCCCTCTTCTTCTTATTGAGGAGGCCTTTAATGTCCTTATTTATCCATGGCTTATCATTGGGGAAACAACGAACTTCTTTGGATGGAACAATATTGTCCTCACAGAAGTGGATGTAATCTGTGATGCAGTGAGAGATGCCTTCGATGTACTCACCATGAGTGTCCATAAAAAGGTCCCAGTTTGTAACCCTGAAGCACTCCTGCAGGGCCTCCTCAGCATCCTTTGACCAAACTTTCACATACCTCTTGGTAGCAGACTGCTGTCTTACTACAGGCTTGTATGTTGGTACTAAATATATTAAGTTGTGATCTGATCCACCAAGTGGGGGTAGGGCTGAAGAGCTGTATGCCTCCTTCACATTGGCATAAAGGAGATCAAGAATCTTATTTTCTCATGTTACACAGTCCACATACTGTTTGAAGTTGGTCAGGGTTCCCGAAATACTGACATGGTTAAAATCCCCATTAATTAGTATAAGGGGGTGTTTTGTTTGGAGACCAGTGACAACTGTGTGGATGATGTCACATGCACTCTGTGCTGCAGCTGATGGAGGAATGTAAACAGTCACAACAATGGCGTGTGAAAACTCACGGGGCAGGTAGTATGGTCTTAGTCCAACCACCAACAGCTCAATGTCTGGAGTACAGATACAGTCTTTCACTGTTACATGTCCAGGGTTGCACCATTTAGAGTTAACAAAAACTGCGAGACCACCTCCTCTTTTGTTGCCGCTCTGTTTGCCTCTGTCCGCTCGCACTAGTGAGAACCCAGGCAGTTCAAGTGAGCTGTCCGGTATATTTTTATTCAGCCAGGTCTCGGTGAGGCAAAGCAAGCTACACTCTCTGTACTCTCGCTGCCTGCTAGCTAAAGCTGTAAGTTCATCCACTTTGTTGCAGAGTGCCCTCACATTCCCCATAATAATTTTTGGGAGAAATGGTTTTCGTACTCTGCAACACAGTTTTTGCACTGACTCTATCTCAGTCTCAGAGATCTCAGCCTGAGCTGACCAAAGGTAGCTGTGACCCAACCTCTTTGTAGCTCCATTTGATGTGCTGAGTTACTAAAGGATTAGCTGGGACCCTGCATCAATATAACCTGCACTCACTGTCCTCATGAATGTGAGCACAGTGAGTGCTACTGTATTTCAAAAACTAGGCAGTGTGAACTGTGTTTCCATCTCTCCCTGCTCAGCCTCCTCAGAGAAGCTCATGTCAGTGGACCTGAAAGAAGTCAGAGTGCAGGACACTGATCAGAAAATCTGTGGAGTGGTCCCAGCCTAACCACCTGCTCTTTTTAACTTTAATGCTCACCACTACACCACCATCACTGTGTCCAAAGTTTTTACTACTCTTCTGAGGTATTTTCCATCCACCTCATCTGTTCTGCTCCTTGGCTCCTGTACTTCTGCTTATGGAAAACATGTCAGTCAGGAAAGCAGGAGTGAAAGGATGACAGCACTTTGGCAGTTCACACTCACTCTGTCTATAACACATTCTGCTGTCTTTGTCTGGACTGAGTTCATACATGTTGTACAAATATGTAACCAGGTAATGGAGAAGTCTTAATATTGGGCTTTAAAGACTTGTGGAGAATGTGGGCATCAATCCCACTACCTCTTAGATGCTAAGTAAGCGCTCTACCACTTGAGCTAATTCCCCAACATCTTGATGATGCAGATCCATAATCCAGTTTACAATTTGCACAGACTGTCCACATGTGTTTCATGAATTCAGAAAGACCCTGAACTATGATCATTTTCCTATCACACTGAGCTAGTTTGGACTTTTCCTGACCCTCTGGGTTTTTCAAACTAATCTGTTTTTTAATAGTCTAATTTTGAATTTTCTCAAAATTCAGACTTTCTTTGCTAGGAGTTCTGGCTTTCTTCTCAGAAATCACTAAAGTAGCATAACATAACTAATTCTTTTTGTTTCATGTTCTCATTCTTGCACCAGAATAGTTTAACCAATAAGAAGATGGAACTTTCACATGACTTGCAGTGATGCATTTTGGTTTGCTTAATAAGCTGAAGCCCTTCAGCAGTCTGATTTCTAACTATATTCTCAATATATATGACTGCACACAGGTGTAGATGGGTGGTTGGCACTTATGTTCCTCAAGAAAAACTGCACTGCTTGTTTTCCAGAGAAACCAGAAACCAGAGAACTGCTGGTGGATTTTAGGAAGAGCAGGAAGACCCCAGTCCCTGTCTCCATCCTTGGAGACGAAGTAGAGATTGTGGACTCCTACAAATACCTTGGAGTCTGGTCAAACAATACATATGCACTCTTCAAGAAAGGACAGAGCAGACTGTTCTTCCTCAGGAGACTGTTCATTTGGTGTGTGCAACAAGCTACTGAAGATGTTCTATCAGTCTGCAGTAGCGACGGCACTGTTCTTTGCAGTTGTGTGCTGGGGAGGTGGCATCAAGGCTGGTGAGGCCAACAGACTAAATAAGTTGATCAGGAAAAATCTGTTGTTGGACTTGAACTGGACAGTCTGAAGGCTGTGGCAGAGAGGAGGATGGTGGACAAAATAAACTCCACACTGGACAATCCTGCCCACCCACTTCATGAGGAACTGTGGCGAATGGGAAGTTCATTCAGCCACAGACTAATTCCTCCTAAAACCAAGACTTAGAGATTCAGGAAGTCTTTTGTGTCCACGGTCATAAGACTCTATAATTCCATAATATAAACAATAACACACACACACACACACACACACACAAACCCCCAAAAACAAATAATTACTTTATTACTTTTCTACATACAAGTTAATTGCTTTATTACTTTATTAATTACTATTAATTTATATAATTTTAATATTAAATTTAATAACTTTAAATGAGAATAACTGCTGTAACAATTTAATTTCCCCTTGGGGATTAATAAAGTACTTCTTCTTCTTCTTCTTCTTCACTGCAGCACTCAAGGTTCTAAGCCACCACCACCCAACCTCACCACCAAGGAGAGCAGGTCCTTGTCTTCCCTGTCTAAGGACGAGACTATTACCATCCTGCCGGCAGACAAAGGGAGATGCACAGTGGTTTTAAACACAACAGACTATCATGAGAAAGTAATCTCTCTCTTGGAAGACCAACAGACATACGGAAAGCTAAGAAGGGACCCCACCAGCACCTACAAGAGAAAGGTGATTGACTGTTTGAAAGAACTGGAAAAGAATAAAGCCATTGACAGGACCACTTACTACAGACTGCATCCAGGGGAGACCACCCACTGTCTGTATGGACTCCCTAAGATAGACAAAGAAGGTGCCCCCCTCAGGCCCATTGTCAGCTGTTGTTATTTTCCGTTGAGCTTCAAAATAGCTCCTTATCTGCAATGGGGTAGGCTCTATAATCCATTAATCCAACCAGATTTAAATAAACCTTGCCCATATGCACTGACTTGTTCTTAATGTTACTCAGTGATATTTCTAAGTCCACAAAGTTTTCTACAACTGGCTTTGCTGTTTACTCCATTCAAAAATATGCACAGAACTGGTGATAACACTGTGTATTCTCATGTTTTTACAACAAAAACAATAACAGTCATTCACTAGCATCTCTACACTACTGCACACGTCATATTGTTTGTTTCTGATTGGTTTATTCTGCATCCATTGGCCCGCCCCTTGGAAACTGATCTCTACTGAAGAGATTCCAGACTAATCCTTTGTGTAGAAGAGAAAAAGAGTTAGTCTGGCTGGCCAGGATAGGTGATTGTACTAACTTGCAAAAAACAAAGCATTCACTTTCTAGCTAGTACAAACCAGTTGGTAGTGTCAGTCAGCATCAAGAAATGCTGCATTCATCACAGGGTCTGTGGCCTACAGCCATACCATCCTGCAAGAGCCTGAACCTGTCTGTTCTCAGAAGATAAACAGGGCCTGACTTGGTCAGTATTTTAATGGGAGCCTGCCTGGGAATACCAGGCTCTGTAGGCATTTTCTCTGCTGCACCTTAGTCAATAAAAGACGATGCTAATGAGCCCTGCCAGACCTGGTTAAAAAGAAAATAGGAACAAAAGTTGAATTTGTACTTTCAAATGATGCGCAAAACAAACAATACACACTCTGAAATGTGAGGAGCCTCATTCAGATGGATAAGAGCACTGAATTTGAGTAAGTACTAAAAATTATTCGCTTTCCACCTTCCAACAATCCCAAGTTTAGGTCAGCATCCCCCGCCTCCGCTGGTAACATGTTGTCATAGCACTTGTTTCCCCCCTCCTGATTCACCGGGATAGTTTTGTGCCAGAATTTCCCGTCGGCCAACCGAAGAGTTCCTTCTCCATGCCTCAGACGAACTCCTCCTATACCCCCGTTGTTTCCTCCGTCACCCCCGCCCAGCGGCTCCACGTATTTGATTTAACTTTTACCTACGTATGGTATTTTGAAGCGAAACAGGACAAAGGCCCTTAGGTTTTTATTCTTTAGTCCATTTCCCGCGTGGGGTAGTTCCTAGACTCAGTCTTAGAGTCCATGAAAATTAAATTCTTTCGTCCAAAATGTCTGACTAAGACATAGGATGAGGCTTCTCTTGGTTGGACCTGGTTTGGGATCAGAAGCCCAGTGAAGTTCTTTTGTTTGTTAACATTAGACCTTTTAACAGTTGCTAAGCACTGAATTTGTCATTTCTCACAGAGCAAAAGTCAGTCTCAACTAATGTTTGAGCCGACATTTCTATGGCTGGGAAGTAGATAGTGAAGGAATGAGGACTGAAGACTATGGACTGCAAATGTTATCAGCATTGACATGGAGATGTTGATGTTGATGTTGATGTTTGATCCAGTGAGGGACGGGACACTGGACAAACTGCTCCCCGTCAAATTGTTGAAGATCAGGCCTGGGTTTGATTCCTGGCCAATGGAAAAACATCTGTAAATGACCATGTTGAAGTACTTTTCTTTATCAACTTCCAAGGCTGGTGCAGGGGCCGTCTGTGTGTAAGGCAAACATGTTAACATCTACACTACAGGAACACAACTGTATGTTTTCAAGAAATCTCTCAGGGCTCCTTTATGATTGAGAAACATATGTTTCTTGTTTCTATTACCTGTACTAGCTCAAAAGGGTGCTTCTACTCAATACTGAGCACAGGGTCTGAATACTTATGACCATGTGATATTTCAGTTTTTCTTTTTTAATAAATTTGCAAAAATTTCTACATTTCTGTTTTTTTCTGTCAAGATGGGGTGCTGAGTGTACATTAATGAGAAATAAAATGAACTTTTTTAATTTTGGCAAATGGCTGCAATGACACAAAGAGTGAAAAATTTAAAGGGGTCTGAATACTTTCCGTACCCACTGTATCTTTATGAATTAGTCTGACTATATTCGGAGACTTGGTTCTCTGGGAGCTGGAATTGTTTATTTTATTTCAGTGTAGCTGAAATATGTTGAATGTGCAGCTGAACTTCCTTTATTCACTACTCATTGTGCTGATAGGTCATTGACTGATATCTCATGTTTCAGAAAAGTAATGTTTTATTTATTATTGCTGTTTTTCTTCAACAGGTCCCACTGAGATTTGAACTCAGATCAGTATATTAATGGGAGACTGCCTGGGAATACCAGCTGAAGGATAAGGACTGAAGAGTATGGACTGCACATGTTATTGGCAGTGACATGGAGATGTTTGATCCAGATCCAGGGAGGAACATCTTGTAGTACTTTTCTTTTCCAAACTTTCAAGGCTGGTGCAGGGGCCTTCTGTGTGTAAGGCAAACATGTTAACATCTACACTACAGGAACACAACTGTATGTTTTGAAGAAATCTCTCAGGGCTCCTTTATGATTTCCTAAAGATGACACACAGTTGGATCATTTGAGTTTAGATTCTCCAAATAAAGTGTCCTATGGGCTTAGTGTATAATGTTGCATTTCCCAGTGCCATGTTCTAAGTCTAAAGGTTGTGTCAGTTTCTGTAGTGTAGTGATCATCACATTCGCCTCACACATGAAAGGTCCCTGGTTGGAAACCAGGCAAAAACAGAGCTCTTGCATTGACTGTTGCACCTCACTTATGGAAAACTCAGCCTGAGCTTACCATAGGTAGCTCTGATGCAATCTCTGTGTCTTGCATTTGAGAGTGTACACGTCATATCGTTTGTTTCTCTCATTCGTTTATTCTGTGTCCATTGCCAACCCCATGTAAATTGATCTCAACCAAAGACATTCCAGACTAATTCTTTGTATAGAATTATGTCTATGTCTCTCCTGGAAACCTGCTGGCAGACTGCAGTTTGACCAGCTGGCAGCACAACAGACTGAGCCTCAGTAAAACCGAGGTCAGACAAGTAACCCATGGCTGTGCTGGTTGTTTCACACTAATCTCAGTTGGTCTCTGTAGATACTTACAGCTTCCTCCTAAACTGCTATTTAGACCGCAGACTCAAACACAGAACTTCTTCTTCTCCTTTCGGCTGCTCCCTTCAGGGGTCGCCACAGTGAATCATCTGCCTCCATTTAACCCTATCCTCTGTATCCTCCTCACCCACACCAACTATCCTCATGTCCTCCTTCACTACATCCAAGAACCTCCTATTTGGTCTTCCTCTAGGCCTCCTTCCTGGCAGCTCTAACCTCAGCATCCTTTTACCAATATATTCACTGTCCCTCCTCTGAACATGTCCAAACCATCTCAATCTGCCTTCCCTGGCTTTTTCTCCAAAACATCTAACATGAGCTGTCCCTTGATGTACTCATTCCTGATTCTATCCATCCTCGTCACTCCCAGAGAGAACCTCAACATCTTCAGCTCTGCTAACTCCAGCTCTGCCTCCTGTCCTTGTTTCAGTGCCACTGTCTCTAAACCAGACAACATTGCTGGTCTCACCACTGTCTTGTACACCTTTCCTTTCATTCTTGCTGACACTCTTTTGTCACACATCACACCTGACACTTTCCTCCACCCGTTCCAACCTGCTTGCACACGTCTCTTCACTTCTTTTCCACACTCTCCGTTGCTCTCGACTGTTGACCCTAGGTACTTAAAATCATCCACCTTCTTCACCTCTACTCCCTGTAATCTCACCGTTCTACTTGAGTCCCTTTCATTTCCACACATGTACTCTGTTTTACTGTGACTCAGCTTCATTCCTCTCCTTTCCAGAGCAAACCTCCACCTCTCAAGATTTTCCTCCACCTGTTCCCTGCTCTCACTACAGATGACAATGTCATCTGCAAACGTTATGGTCCACGGAAATTCCTGTCTAACCTCATCTGTCAGCCTGTCTATCACCACAGCAAACAAGAAGGGGCTCAAAGCCGATCCTTGGTGCAGCCCCACCTCCACCTTGAATTCCTCTGTCACCCCTACAGCACACACCTCACCACTGTCTTACAGCTCTCATACATGTCCTGTACCACTCGAACATACTTCTCTGTCACTCCAACTTCCTCATACAAAACCACAGCTCCTCTCAGCACCTGTCATTACTGTTCTCCCTCTACTCATCCTCCATCCATGGTGGTGACCAAGCACATTTGTATCGTCCTCCTCGTCAGCCTCTATATCATCATCTTCATCGTGTGTCTATTCCTGTACTGCGTGAAGGCTAAAGGTAGGACCACTGCTAAAAGTCCTGCAATAATATCGTCTATTGATCCTTGTATTGATGATTCTACGTGTTGGACCGCTTCACCCGAGACCAGTGATGTGGGGCACTACAAGATCAGTAGCCTGTAAAATCATTTACTGTTTGTCTGAATTCTTGGCACCTAAAATCAAAAATGGGTTTTTCAGCATTTTCTCAAGCTGTTTAACTGTGCAGGACTTGAAGTGAAAGATGAAATAATCAAAAAGTTATGAGAAAGAATGTTATTATAATCTCTCTCCAAACAAGTAGCCGTATTCATAGTTTAATTCCAATATTAGTCACTAAGTCTCCTTGTCTGTTTCAAATGCAGCTCTAATGAGAATCACACGTGCAGCACTGAGAACAATAACCTGTAAAGGCCGCAAACTCTGACATACGTGGCAGGGAGAGGCTGTTTATACGTTACTATATATGTTTAAATCTTAGTTAAAAAGAATGAACTGACGACAGGACACTGACCTGGTCTCTGCTCGTTCTGCAGTTCAGGCTCAAGCTGAAAGGAGAGAGTCTGTGCTGCTCCCAGTGAACTGCTGAATCCTGCTTCCTGCTGGGACCAAGGAGACGAAGCAGCAGAACAACAGAACAACATTATTTAACCAGTATTGCCATCACAGCCAGCTGTTCCTATTTCTCTATCATCTCACCTTGATGCTTAAGATTTAGATGGTTCACTTAAACATCTGCATGTATCTGTAAAATGTCAGATTCGTCAAAAAGTTAGAAATTGTTTTTTCCACTTCACAGCTCTCTATAAATTACCAAAGATATAAATCCTTTGTTTATCTTTTTTTTTTTTTCGAACTAAGATGAAGCGAGGACCTAAATGCAGACAAGACAGCAGACACCAAAACTGTGTAATAACAAAAACACAAACGGGGATCACACAGTCATAGTCCACAAGTACACACAAAACACAGTGAGGAAGCTCCATACCAGGGGTGCCCAATCCTGGTCCTGCTTGTTTTCCAACTATCCGTGCCCTACCACTGCCGATTAAACTGGATCAGGTGTTCAGGACAAGCAGGACAGTGGTCCTCGAGGACCAGGATTGGGCACCCCTACTCCATACATATTCACCAGAAGACAGCACAAAGTACAAAAACCTAGGACACCAAACTAGACAAAGCTGAAAACAATCAAATATTAACAAGATAAAGTTAACACAGGAAGGAAAACACTAGGAACAGGAAATATCTTCAAAATAAAAGACACACACCAGAAGTGAACAGATATTGTATCAGCTTGTACTTATTCTAGTGCATCCATGTTGATAGATTTAAAGAATATTTTATCTTCTATTTGTCTTTTACTATGTTTATTCTTGATTATTTTTCATTATTATTTTAAGATATTTTAAGGATGCTTTTATCTTGTTATGTTTCTTGCATTATGAAAAGCACCGTCAGCTGCGCTTGTGTATAAAAATGTGTTATACATATACAGTTGGCACAGTTCAGGGATGAAAACACGAAAGTGACACAGTAAATGACAGTTTCAGCAGTTACAGCGAGAATATGATTAGAATCCAATTATCACATCAGCATCATCCTCATCAGGATTGCAACTGGAACCCAGCACATTTTATGAGACAACCTTCTACCTACTGCTGGTGAAAACTCATATTTTTTTATTATTCAGTACCTCCATGGTTCGACCACTCGTGTGCAGGGCTCAGATAAAACAATATAACAAGTTTCAAACACCAATAAACATTTTGTGCAGTCAACAGATGTGCAGGGAGAACCAAGAATCTAAATATTTGTTTCGTGACTCTTCTTCACAAATTTAAAATTTTGTGATCATATCTGTAATCAACACTCATGACCATATCTGTGCAAACCCAAAAGTGTGATATTATTAATTAAAAAAGGTACCATCAGGTGTCGAGGATGTTTTTTAAAATCAGATTCAAAAGAGGCATCAGGGGACCCATATGTGGGTGCTGTGTATTTTTTCACTTGTACAAGCTGGGACAGGAATTCCTAAAGATGAAGCTGTCAGTGATGGGATCAGTGCAGTAAAACAAGCCACACCTCCCACCTCAGGCAGGAATAAATAGCCTGAGGTCAAACAAAATAAACATCAGATGTGATGAAAACCTGGTTTCGTATTTGTTTTTTCCAAAATAATAGTCTTCCAATTATAAGAGTAATAATAAGAGTTCATACTGTGGGACATAATGTTGCAGAAGGTTCCCCCCTAGATGAGGTTCTTTGATATTTGGGGAAACAGGACCCATGAAAATAATTAACACAGACCAACTGGTTTCAATGCTGATAGACTTTTATTTGGCATGAGCCAAGAAAGAAGAGTCAGACTGCAGAATAAAGTGGAGCTCAAAGCATTCTTTCCATAACACATTCAGTCTGCTCTTATTAAAGGCACAAAACCTCAGAGACAGTCCAGCTCCTGTTTATGTTACTTGTCTCTTCCTTCCTTCAGTAGCATTACAGCCATAGAAAAGAAACAGATGATATATACTGGATATGATAGAAGATGTCAATGAGATACAGTAGAATTCAGGTTCTATGAGACTGATGGCACAAAATGTGAGAGTATGCAAAGACAAACACACCTCCACCAGTGTTTGTGCTTTTCACAGGGATTTCATGCCTCTGGATCAGACCTGGGATCAGAACAGGTACTTGGCACAGATGGATGGAGAGGATGGTTACAGTTCAGATCATCCCAGAGCTTTGCATCTGTAAGTACCATCAACAGGTGAGTCAGTCAGTGCTACAAACCAAGACCCTGAGACTGTCTAATGAGGCCATGGTGACATTATTATATAGACAAACAGAGAGTTAAAACTGGTTTTATACCAGTAGACGTGTTGGTGACTTACCTCCATGGTTCATTTGCAGGCAGTGTTGGACGCCTCCGAAGTTGTCAGGCTGTCCAGGAGCCCAGTTTGTGTATTTGAATTTATCTCCGTAAATCCAGAACCAGGAACCCTCCTGGGAAACAGAACAGAAATCAGTGATGTTTGAGACAAAATGCTCTAAAGAATAAATACACCCTCAGTCAATAGAGAACGCGTCTATTAGACCAGGTGTGTTGGTGAAGAGTTTACCTGTTTTGCATCAGAGCCTCCAATCCAGGCTGGTCCAAAACCTTTGCTGTCAGATATCAACTTCTGAATGACCCCATACTCCTCAGCATCGCGCACAGATGCAAGGTGTCCACCCAGAGACTGGCAGTTTTTCTACAGTGCAGATAAACAGACAGTGGAGTCAGTAAAGAAGCAAAATAAGCTGAGTAGTAGGAAAACACCAAGGCAGGAATAGATGCCAGTGTTAAAGTGAACACAGACCAAATAAACAGTGTAGAATCATTGTGGACTGAATCCACATCACTCTGATTACCTGAGCATCATCCCAAGATGTATATTTGGGAGCATAGGTGTAGCAACGATCACAGAACTCAATCCAACCAGAGGGACATTTTGGTCTGAATGGACACTGGCCTGAAGTCAAAGAAAGAAAATGAATAATGTTGAGTGTCTGATACAGTTGAACCACTTTTCTGGAAAGAGAGCTGGGATAGGCTCCAGCAGATCCCCTTGACCCTGGTTAAAGGAATAAGTGGGTATAGATAATGGATGGATGGTGTTTATGGGTTGTAAAATAAAAAAATGATTTCGTTGACTATAAAATGTAAATTTTTTTCTACATTCCTTCTCCTGACCTCATTGAAATATTTGATGTATGGACAAATGTTATTTTTTCTAAAAAGTTCTGATATAATGTAATGGAGTCAGTCAGACAGCAGAGAGCACTAACTCCATGTTACAGCTCTTATAAACAAACTGTCAGTGTATGAAGGTTTGTCATTCGTTTCAATGACAGAAGTCATTTGGTCTGATCCACAGAATATATACATTTATAACATCTGGATATCTATTCCATAAACATATATACACACAATATATAGTGTAGTAATACTCACCCTGAGCTGAGGTCAGAGCCAACAGGGCACAAAGAAGAGCAGCCAGAATCAGAGTCTTCATGGTGAAGATGATGCAGATGTTAAAGATGAGGCTGATATCTCTGTAGGGAACAGACCTGTAAAGACTGACAGCCTGTCAAAGACAAGACACCAGATGATCAGGGAGTTCGATTCACTGATATTTATTTTGTGAAGCTGTTTGCTGAGCATAAATGTTCTTCAGCAACGCCCTGAATCAATTTCACAGTTTCCCAGATGCCGCTCTTTGAGCCACCCAGTGAAGCACCAATAAGTAAATAAGTATTAAAATAATAAATATTCCCCAGAGGTGAAAAAATGAAAATGAAGGAAAGTTGACTTAAGTCAAACAGGCCTGCAGTGTTAGGCAGCACTAACTAATCCAATCCAAACTGAAAACAGGTCAGACTGTCTATGTATAAACCAGTCATTTACCTAAAGTGATGTCAGTGTAACTGATGGGACTGTTTGGTCTCACTGGTGTCACTGATCAGGTCTCAAGTCAAGCCAAAGAAAGATGGACTGTCAGGTGTCAGACATTAGTGAGCTGCTAGTTATTTTCCAGTCTGACAGTGGTGCCAAGGTGTAGCCGCCTTTGAACACTTGAAATATGAAGCACCTGTATCAGTGGATCAGGATGAGCCGAGCCCTTGGCCCCCTGCTGGCCCGATACGATATAAGACCACCATGACACATAGCACCTAATACCTGATAACAGATCTGAGTTCTGATTGGCTGAAAGGAAAATACACAGTGAAAGCAAATCAGGAAATAACTGGACACATGAAGACTGAGAATCCAGGATCCCTAAGAGTTTCAGACAGTATTGATGTGCTGAATGAAGGCGTCTGTGTTAGTGTTGCTGAGTTCTCAGTGTTTAGGCAGGCTAGTGGGGTACAGCTCTGTGGGTCTCTCACTTGGGGCCAAACTGAACCAGGGTGGATCACCATGAGGTTTAGTAGAGGACTCTTCCCCCCAGTGGTCAGTGGTGAGCCTGTGACATCTGGAGTAGCAGCTGACCAGCTGTGTTTCTACACTGGATAATTTGGCAGAAAACAAATGTTGATAGTGAACATTTTCCTGATGCAGCCAGACATGTTGATGAACAAGCTTTTCCTGAGTGTGTTGTTAAAGCACAGACCAGGTTCCTTCAGAACTGTTGGTATTTAGCTGAATATGAACATAGGAGCTGCAGAAACATGTAGACGTGTCTCAGCTGATGTGGCTGTAAGACAAACAGGAAGGTCAGTGAAAACTGTTTATTGGTTGTTCTGAAATAATTTCATTAGAGGACACAGCAACAGAATCTCAGAGCAGTGTGAAGTATCATGAAACTGTCATCTACAAATTTCAATTCCAGTCTCAGATTTACATTAATGGAAGAAAAATTAAAATACTGTTTCGAATAAAAAATAAAACACAACAAAGTAAATACATAGTGCATGCCATGAAGGAACCATTTTGCAGAATCAAATGTTTTTTGTCTTGTACTACTTCCTATTTCCAGACTCAACTCATTTTATAGCATACCAGTTAGCTTAGCTAGCTGTTAGCATACCGGTTAGCTCAGAGTTGTAGTACAGCAATACGTGTGATATCACTATCGTACGTGATCACGGGGTCTCTCTCTACCTGTCGTATGATGTACTTACACGTTCAATAAAGCCTCAGATTTAGCAAACTGAGCACATTCTCAAAGGTCAAGTAGTGAGGATGCAAACCCCTCGTGGATATGACAGCAAAGGAATTGTGCAAGAAGTCTGCAGTGAACCAAGATCTTACATTGTCCTGTTGGGAGGAAAGGAGTGTAGGAGAAACCGTAGACATCTCCTCTCTGTGGAAGTGCCAAGGCCAGGTCAGGATGATGATGATGATGATGATGGCTATCAGGTAATCTGTGCTCCAACAAAAGTGAATGATCCAGTTCCAAAGATACCTGAAGTACTCATTCAAACAACCACAGGCCAAGGAACTTCTCACACACGCACACAATTGAGAGCAAGTCCTTATGTGACCCAATCTGGACGCACTATTAACCCTAACCCCAAATACATGGACTGACATGTTTGATATGAAGCTGAAAGGCACATTTTGTTTCATTGTTTATTTAATACAACAATAAAGATTTTGTTATTGTGCAATAAGCTTTATTCATCTGTTCACAGCCCACAATAGTGTGTTAACAATACTTTTCAGTCATTGCTTAATACAACTTCTGTTGTTCTAGTGAAGTATCACTATCATATGTGATCACGGGGTCTCTCTCCACCTGATCACACCCCCTCTCCGGAGGAAGATAGCGGTGTGTTATTATGCAGCTGCATATGATGTGCTTACACATTCAATACAGCCTCAGATTACAAAGATGGACTGTTTGCCTGTTTTACTTATATCACACGAGTCAACAGGAGTAATAACATGGAAAAAACAAAAGTCAGTCTCTTTCAAACATTAATTTCGGTGTTTCACTATCGGAATTGCTCCTTCACCAAATTCTGCATTTTAGTTCAGTAACAAAAGACAAACACAACTGATGGCACTCTCCTGTACATGAGCTCAGGCTTAAGGCATGTTTTCATCTTATAGTGAATTTGAATAATTTGAATGTAAGAACGAGGCAGATGACCCAAAGTGAGCCAGGGTCTGCTGCAGGTTTCTACTTTTAAGGGGAGTTTTTCCCCTCCACTGTCGCCAAGTGCTGCTCACAAGGATTTGTAGGGTTTCTATGTAAAGTGCCTTGAGATGCTTTTATTGGTGCTATACAAATTGAGTTGAACTGAAGTGAAATTGTTTCTGTTGTCACACTGCTCCTTGTATAAACAGTACGAAGTGTCTGTGTGTCTGATCAGTCATCACATTAAACAGCAGATCTCCTCAGGAATAGTAGAGAACAGCGCCCCCAGGTGGATGCACAGAGGAATGTATGACAGTAAGTAAAATGCTTGTGTCACAGTAATGAGCTGTAGTTCTGAGACAGAATGAGGTTTGGACACTTTAGTTGTCTCCTCTTGTATCTTAAATAACAGTCACATGTTTTTCATATTTCTGTCCATAATATATTCAGTTCATGCTCATTTGTGAGCCTGATACCCCCTGAAATACTGCACATCATTTGAGTCCTGCCACCCAGAACCACAACTATTCTGAAAAAGTTGACCTAGGACGTCCAGATGGGGGCAGCACTAAGAGATCAGGGAAAGGCTCCAGCAGATCCCTGTGACCCTGTTTAGGAATAAACAGGTATAGATGGATGGATGAATTTTATGTGCAACACTACAGTTAAAAATATAAGTCTTGTAACTTCTATAATTATAGTTCATATTGTGGGGCAGGAATTTCCAGTAAGTCCTTCAAAAATAATGTTGGAAAGCTTTATTTATTTATTTATTTATTTATTCATTTATTTGCTGTACCTGGTGCGATATGAAATTTCATAATACAGGAGCCATAAAACACAGACCAACTGGTTTCAATGCTGATAGACTTTTATTTTGACATGAGCCAAGAAAGAAGAGTCAGACTGCAGAATAAAGTGGAGCTCAAAGCATTCTTTCCATAACACATTCAGTCTGCTCTTATTAAAGGCACAAAACCTCAGAGACAGTCCAGCTCCTGTTTATGTTACTTGTCTCTTCCTTCCTTCAGTAGCGTTACAGCCATAGAAAAGAAACAGATGATATATACTGGATATGATAGAAGATGTCAAATGAGATACAGTAGAATTCAGGTTCTATGAGACTGATGGCACAAAATGTGAGAGTATGCAAAGACAAACACACCTCCACCAGTGTTTGTGCTTTTCACAGGGATTTCATGCCTCTGGATCAGACCTGGGATCAGAACAGGTACTTGGCACAGATGGATGGGAGAGGAGTCTGACAGTTCAGATCATCCCAGAGCTTTGCATCTGTAAGTACCATCAACAGGTGAGTCAGTCAGTGCTACAGACCAAGACCCTGAGACTGTCTAATGAGGCCATGGTGACATTATTATATAGACAAACAGAGAGTTAAAACTGGTTTTATACCAGTAGACGTGTTGGTGACTTACCTCCATGGTTCATTTGCAGGCAGTGTTGGACGCCTCCGAAGTTGTCAGGCTGTCCAGGAGCCCAGTTTGTGTATTTGAATTTATCTCCGTAAATCCAGAACCAGGAACCCTCCTGGGAAACAGAACAGAAATCAGTGATGTTTGAGACAAAATGCTCTAAAGAATAAATACACCCTCAGTCAATAGAGAACGCGTCTATTAGACCAGGTGTGTTGGTGAAGAGTTTACCGGTTTTGCAACAGAGCCTCCAATCCAGGCTGGTCCAAAACCTTTGCTGTCAGATATCAACTTCTGAATGACCCCATACTCCTCAGCATCGCGCACAGATGCAAGGTGTCCACCCAGAGACTGGCAGTTTTTCTACAGTGCAGATAAACAGACAGTGGAGTCAGTAGAGAAGCAAAATAAGCTGAGTAGTAGGAAAACACCAAGGCAGGAATAGATGCCAGTGTTAAAGTGAACACAGACCAAATAAACAGTGTAGAATCATTGTGGACTGAATCCACATCACTCTGATTACCTGAGCATCATCCCAAGATGTATATTTGGGAGCATAGGTGTAGCAACGATCACAGAACTCAATCCAACCAGAGGGACATTTTGGTCTGAATGGACACTGGCCTGAAGTCAAAGAAAGAAAATGAATAATGTTGAGTGTCTGATACAGTTGAACCACTTTTCTGGAAAGAGAGCTGGGATAGGCTCCAGCAGATCCCCTTGACCCTGGTTAAAGGAATAAGTGGGTATAGATAATGGATGGATGGTGTTTATGGGTTGTAAAATAAAAAAATGATTTCGTTGACTATAAAATGTAAATTTTTTTCTACATTCCTTCTCCTGACCTCATTGAAATATTTGATGTATGGACAAATGTTATTTTTTTCTAAAAAGTTCTGATATAATGTAATGGAGTCAGTCAGACAGCAGAGAGCACTAACTCCATGTTACAGCTCTTATAAACAAACTGTCAGTGTATGAAGGTTTGTCATTCGTTTCAATGACAGAAGTCATTTGGTTTGATCCACAGAATATATACATTTATAATATCTGGATATCTATTCCATAAACATATATACACACAATATATAGTGTAGTAATACTCACCCTGAGCTGTGTCCAGAGCCAACAGGGCACAAAGAAGAGCAGCCAGAATCAGAGTCTTCATGGTGAAGATGATGCAGATGTTAAAGATGAGGCTGATATCTCTGTAGGGAACAGACCTGTAAAGACTGACAGCCTGTCAAAGACAAGACACCAGATGATCAGGGAGTTCGATTCACTGATATTTATTTTGTGAGGCTGTTTGCTGAGCATAAATGTTCTTCAGCAACGCCCTGAATCAATTTCACAGTTTCCCAGATGCCGCTCTTTGAGCCACCCAGTGAAGCACCAATAAGTAAATAAGTATTAAAATAATAAATATTCCCCAGAGGAGAAAAAATGAAAATTAAGGAAAGTTGACTTAAGTCAAACAGGCCTGCAGTGTTAGGCAGCACTAACTAATCCAATCCAAACTGAAAACAGGTCAGACTGTCTGTGTATAAACCAGTCATTTACCTAAAGTGATGTCAGTGTAACTGATGGGGCTGTTTGGTCTCACTGGTGTCACTGATCAGGTTTCAAGTCAAGCCAAAGAAAGATGGACTGTCAGGTGTCAGACATTAGTGAGCTGCTAGTTATTTTCCAGTCTGACAGTGGTGCCAAGGTGTAGCTGCCTTTGAACACTTGAAATATGAAGCACCTGTATCAGTGGATCAGGATGAGCTGAGCCCTTGGCCCCCTGCTGGCCCGATACGATATAAGACCACCATGACACATAGCAACAAACACCTGATAACAGATCTGAGTTCTGATTGGCTAAAAGGAAAATACACAGTGGAAGCAAATCAGGAAATAACTGGACACATGAAGACTGAGAATCCAGGATCCCTAAGAGTTTCAGACAGTATTGATGTGCTGAATGAAGGCGTCTGTGTTAGTGTGGCTGAGTTCTCAGTGTTTAGGCAGGCTAGTGGGGTACAGCTCTGTGGGTCTCTCACTTGGGGCCA
>NW_022872908.1:0-10302 GCF_900324485.2 Mastacembelus armatus | reverse complement strand
CTCTGATTTATGCCTTCTACTATTACCCAATATTAAGCATTTTCACTGCTTTTCGGGACCATTACACCTTTTTCATACCCGCCCTGTTCACTGGTCACCGCCTGTGGGGTTATCTGGGTTTGTGGGCCCAGCTGCACAGTTTGACTTTGCCGTGAAAAATAACACTTGGCACTGAAACAAAATTGTAACTGAAAAATACAACATTGGCACTGAAAACACTTGAAAACAAAAAAAGGCTGGCATTGAAAAAAGTATTAATATTGAAAATAATTACAATCTCTTAGTTTCTGTTAGACTTGTCTAGTTTTTTCAGTTGTCATCCGTGTTTTTCAATGCCAAAGTTTTTTTGGGGTTTTTTTCTCTTTAGTTTTAAATTTCTGTCCACTTTTTGTTATGTGAGAGGGTCCTGAGGGTGGGGCTAAAAATGTGGTTACTGCCTGTTCTGCATATAATTTGCACATTAGGAACAAACAGTACAGATTCATGCTTCGTGTTCACTCTAAATATTATGCTGTAAACATCATCAAATACCATTAGAATGTTATGTGGTATCTTTATTCTAATTCACAATAAGTAGTGAAAAGACAAATTTGACTAGACAAATGTTATTCTGGATATCTAAAATGTAATTACAGACAGTAGGTGGTTCATTTACATGATAAAACACGCTCATCATGGAAGACTCTCACTGCCTGACTGCATGACTGTAGACAGCATGAATTCAGCTGGAGCTCCCAAACTGCAAATATCTTTTTTACTACCTGTTTTTTCCACACGAATAGAGCTGGTATGAGTTAGCTCTTAATCAGCTTAATAAGTAAAGTAAACCTTTAACCAGTGCCCCCACTAGTAATAAAAAACCTGTACCTCTACCTATGTCTGCTATCATATACACAAATATCCTTACATTAGCCTCTCTCTCTCTCTTTTGTAGATATCATCTCCCTACACATTTCAACCCTTACTTCAGGCGGCTGTCATTTGAGTTGTCCTCCATGGGAAGAATGCCTCTAACCTTGTGAAGGCTGAGCTCCGGTATTTCGTCTTCAAAACCCTGGGGCCCGATGTGGCGCAGCGCATTGGCTCTATCAGGTAAACACAGTTTCCTCTGGTGTCACTCTAGAAGTAGTACTATTATCGATAAAAGTACTTATGATATTACGTTGAATTCTCGTGAATTTAATTCAATTCAATTGAATTCCAGTTTTATTTGTATAGCGCCAATCACAATACAAATCATCTCAAAGCACTTTACAAAAACTAAAAACCTAACAAATCACTTATGAGCAAGCACTTGGCGACGTGGAGAGGAAAAACTCCCTTTAACGGAAGAAAAACCTCCAGCATAACCGCGCTCGTTTGGGCGCCATCTGCCTCGACCGGTTGGGGTTAGTGGATAGAGGAGAGAGAAAAGAACAGCAACAATAAACAACAAATAGACATGTTCTGGTGGGGCAGTAACTGCACATCAGCGATATACAGCTCCAGGACCAGGGACACCTGCAGAAGATACAGAGAGAACAGACAGAGAGGGACAGAGCACAAACTAGGGAGAGAGAGAGCACAAGGTTAGTGAGATTCAATGGTGGAATATACATGTGAGGTGGGAGGAGAGGAAGAGAGGGGAAGGGATGGGAGGGGAGGGGTGGGGGATCAGTGCTGACTGGTCCTTGGGCAGTCTAGGCCTATAGCAGCATGTCAAGGGATGTTCAGGGTTACCTGAAGCCAGCCCTAACTATACGCTTTGTCAAAGAGGAAGGTTTTAAGTCAGTCTTTAAGTACAGAGAGTGTCTGCCTCCTGAACCCAGAATGGTTCCACAGGAGAGAGCTTGACAGCTAAAGGCTCTGTCTCCCATTCTACTTTTAGAAACTCTGCAAACCACAGTGACCTGCATCTGAGAGTGAAGTGGTCTATTGGGATAAGATGGTACTATGAGGTCTTTAAGGTATGAAGGAGCCTGATCATGAAGGGATTTGTTGTGAGAAGAAGGATTTTAATTCTATTCTGTATTTTACAGGGAGCCAATGAAGAGAAGCCAATATAGGGAAATATGATCTCTCTTGCTAGTTCCTGTCAGGCTCTGGCTGCAGCATTCTGGATTAACTGGAGGCTTTTTTGGAGATAATGGGGCATCCAGATAGTAATGAGTGACAGTAATCTAGCCTTGAGGAAAAACAATGATGGACTAGTTTTTCCGCATCATTTTGAGACAGGATGTTCCTCATTTTGGAATGTTGCGCAGGTGAAAGAATGCAGTTCTAGAGATTTGTTTTATGTGTGAGTAAAGACACTGTCCTGGTCAAAAATAACTCCCAAGGTTTTTCGCAGTAGTGCTGGAGGCCAGGGTTATGCCATCTAGAGTAGCTAATTTTACAAAAGTTATTTTGAGGTTTTTAGGCCCAATACAATAATTCTTTCTCCGCGTTTAAAAGTAAAAAGTTACTGGTCATCCAGGCCTTTATGTCAGTTAGACAGGCTTGAAGTCTGGTTAACTGGTTTGTGTTAACGGTTTTAGATAGATATAACTGAGTGTCATCTGCATAGCAGTGGTAATTAATAGAGTGCTTCCTAATGACATATCCTAAAGGAAGCTGTACAGGGTGAACAGAATCGGTCTCGCATGGAACCTTGTGGAACTCCATAACTAACTTTTGTTTGTGTGGAGGTTCATCATGGACATGAACAAACTGGATCTGTTGATAAATAGGATTGGAACCACTTTAACGCTCTTCCTCTGATACCAATCACATGCTCCAGTCTCTGTAATAAGGTTTTGGTCAATGGTGTCGAATGTGCACTAAGGTCTAGGAGGACAAGTATTGAAACAAGTCCATTATCTGAGGCTAAGAGAAGATCGTTGGTAACTTTTAACAGTGCTGTTTCTGTACTATGATGTGCTCTAAATCCTGATTGAAATCTTCAATAGTTCATTCCTGTGTAAGTGGTCTGATAGCTGCTTAGCAACAGCTTTTTCCAGGTTTTAGAAATAAATGGCAGTTGGATATTGGTCTATAATTAGCCAAGACTCCTGGATCAAGACTAGGCTTTTTGAGTAAAGGTTTGATTACTGCAGTCTTAAGGCCTGTGGTACGTAGCCTGATACTAGAGATAAATTTACCAAGTCCAATAAAGTGAGTTCATTAATGGCAGGGTGCCTTTAAGCAGTCTAGTCGGATGGGGTCTAAGAGACACCGTTGATGATTTCGATGAAGCAACTACTGATGTAAATTCAGAGAGATCTATGGGAGGAAGCAGTCTAAAACTAAATGAGGTCCTACAGATGATTCAAGAGCTACTGTAGTAGAAGATTCATTTATTGCAGGTATAGGAAGCATCTGCTGAATTTGATCTCTAATAGTTGTGATTTTATTTGTAAGAAAACTCATAAATTCATCACTGTGAGAGCTAAGGGAACACTGGGCTCAACAGAGCTGTGACTTTTTGTCAGCCTGGCTACGTGCTGTTCTTATTTTCCTCTATTAGTGACGAATAGTTGCAGTTCTGGCTTTACGGAGAGCTTGTTTTATGTTAGGTAGACTGTTTTTCCAGGCTAGAAAAATTTCCTCTAGTTTGTGGAACGCCCCTTCCTTTCCACCTTCGTGATGCCTGCTTTAAGGTACGAATTGTAATTATACCATGGGGCTAGTCTTCTCTGATTCACTAACTTCTTTTTCAGAGGGGCTACAGAATCAAGCATTTCACGCAGTGAGGTTACCGCGCTGTCAACAACATGTCAATTTGGTAGGGAGTGGGATTGAACAGCTGCCCTCCACTATGTTTATACTTGGCATAGATGTAAGTAAAGATGGAATCATTTTCTTAAATTTATTAACGCGTTGTCAGATAAACATCTGCTGTAGTGGAATTTCTTCCAAACGCTGCATGATCCTCTTTTAAATTCAAAAGTTATTAAAGAATGATCTGACAAAACAGGATTTGGGGGAAAAACTATTAGATGTTCAATTTCGTCCCATAGGTCAGAACAAGATCAAGGGTGTGATTGAAACTGTGGGTGGGTTTATTAACATTTTGAATGAAACCAATTGAATCTATATAGAATTAAATGCAATGCTGAGGGCCATTATTTTCAACATCTACATGAATGTTAAATCTCCCACTATAATGACTTTAGATAAGATAAAGTAGGTCCATTTGGTGATCAGTTATCAAATCATTTACTAACAGAGTTTAGATGAAAGGGACCTAATATTTAATAGTCCACATTTGACAGTTCCGTTTTTCTGTTCAATAAGAGGAGTGGTCTTAATTTTTATTAAGTTTTTATGAATAACTCCTCTTCTGTTAATTTCTGATTATTTGATTTATATGTTTGAGGGGCAGACACAGTCTCTATGTGGTTTGAGGGGGGCGGCGGCTCTAAGGAAACTGCAGAGAGGCGTTTTAGCTGGTCTCTGCGTCCCGGTCCCCACTCTAGAGTGTCAAATTAAATAATCTAGAGTGGATTTGAGGCAGCTGCCCTCCACTGGGTTAGCACCTATGTAATAAAGAGGAATCATTCTTCTAAATTTATTAACAGCAGTGTCCGATAAACATCTGCTCCACTATAATGACTTTATCTGAACTAGCACTAAATCAGATAGGATGTCTGGAAATTCTGTTAAAAACTCTGAGTAAGGACCGTGGCGGTACACAATGACAAGTAGAAAATGGTTTTTGTGTTTTCCAGTTCGGATGTGAGAGGCTCAGGTGAGGCTCTCAAATGAGTTATAATTGTTCTGAGGATGAAAGTTTAATAATAAGTTTGAGTGGAAGATTGCAGCTACTCCTCCACCTCGACCTGTCCTTTGAGGAACATGACAATTTTTTGCCTGAGGGGGGTTGATTCATTCAGACTGACATATTCATCCTGCTGCAGCCAGGTTTCAGTAAGTCAATTTGGTGATCATTATCAAATCAAGTACTAACAGAGATTTAGATGAAGAGACCTAATATTTAATAATCCACATCTGACGTTCTGTTTTTCTGTTCGATAAAAGGAGTGGTCTAATTTTATTAAGTTTTATGAATAACTCCTTTCTGATTTATTTGATTTATATGATCGAGGGGCAGACACAATCTCTATGTGGTTTGAGGGGGGTGACGGCTCTAAGGAAACTGCAGAGAGCGTTTTAGACTGAGTCTCTGCGTCCCGGTCCCCACTCTAGAGTGTCAAACTTTAGGTTGGCTAATAAAATTTCTAGAAATGAGAGCGCACCATTCAAAGTGGGATGGATCCCGTCCCTCGCTACCAGACCGGTTTTTCCCCAGAAAGTGGCCCAATTGTCTATGAAGGTCACATCGTTTGCTGGACCCCACCTGTGCGGCTAAACATGTCATTGCTGGTCAGATTGTGGAGGGGTCCAGAGAAAATTATGGAGTCTGACATTAATTTGGCAAAGTTACACACCGACTCAACATTATTTTAGTGGACCTCCGATTGGCGTAATCAGGTGTCATTGCTACAGACGTGAATAACAATTTTTCCATATTTACGATTACGCTTAGCCAGCAGCTTCAGATTTGACTCGATGTTGCCCGCTCTGGCCCCAGGAATACATTTGACTATAGTTGCTGGTGTCTCTAGTCACGTTCCTGACTATGGATCTCTGAATTGTTGTATATGTCTTTCACTGCACACTCATCTGTGGTATTTATAAGAGATCAAACCTCTTGTAGTAAGGCAACAGAGCTAACCACTCCATCATACTCCTCTTTAAAGCAGGAGACTAAGAAAATATAATATACATACTTTTGCCATGCATTTGTGTTTTTCTGTCTTCATATCATGAATTATGCGAAAACTGAGCCATAGTTGGACACTGGTTCTGGCAGTTTTTGCCACCTCCAAACTGGCACCTCAACTTTTTACAAAAGGTCCTGTCAGCTAAATATCATGTAACCCAGTGAGTGATTTTCCAAGAGAAGTGCTGCTATGTTAGCAGTTCTGGAGCAGATAACTTGAAATTTTTGGTTGTTCTTGCCTTTTATTTTATTTTTGTTTTTTTTTAAACAATGCATTTCAACTAGTGGTTTGAGGAAAATAACGTGATTTATGAACTACAGGTATGTAAACTTTTCTGGTAGACCACCACGCGAAATATACTGTATGAACTTGAACATGATCACTAATGAGATTATTCTAAAACTCCAAATGTTTGACTGTTAGTGTATATACAAGATACAGAACTAAGAGTCAACATTGACAGATGAATAGGTAACTCTCTTCTTAATTAAATTATCATTGTAAAATATAAGCAATCTTTTCCCCTACTATTTCTTTGCACGCTTTAATAAGATACGTAAATAAAAACAATTTAAAACGCAATAAAACACAGCCATCTATAGACATTATTACAAAGTTATACTAAAATGTAGGGAAAAATGCTACTAATCAAAAGCAAAACTGAACTGTGGGATTGAGCTCTTTTTTAAAAGGTGTCTGCAGATCTGAAGTCCACTGTGAGAGAGTTCCAGAGTTCACTGCAGTGTCCACGTCTCCTTTAGTTTTGAGCAATTTACTCTTCCTTTCACAACTGATGGGGAGAAATATGCAGCTGAATCACATTTTTTGATTCTTGCATTGTTGTATTCAGAGCCTCCACTTACGGAAACATGATTTCTCCAAGTGAAGTTGTTATCTGGCCTTGTTAGCCTCTCTGCACCAGCCAGTTCCCATGCTGTATTTACATTCAGACAAATAGATGACAGTTGGGCTAAAGATGGTTCTAACAGGGAGCTTTTCTCACACAAACACAGTGCCTGTAAATGTGTTAGGGAAGAAGGAATGGGCCAGCACTTGAGGGAGACACAATAATCCATCTTGTATGCATTATCACATCACATACTTACTCATGTCAATACATACCAAATCTTAACAGATCACAGAAAATGTTTTAAAATATTTCTGTCTGTGATGTGGAGTTTGATGTAAAAATACGTTTTCTTTTCAATATCAAACCACAGTTACTAATACAATACTGGAGTAGTTTCAACTGAAAATATAACATTTCATCATTTACACCTATTATGAAATGACTCATATAACTTGACTAACTTCTTCTGTAACCTGTGCTTCTTCAAAGGTCATGTTTCACCCACCAGTTATGTACACAATAGGGCATCAATGATTGCAGACAGATACACACTTTCACAGAATTAGAGAGTGATGCTATAACGTTTTCATTAAAGTAAGTCCAATTTTTTGCTCTTTGTTTATTTAATCAGGAGGTGAATTACAGCAGAGGCCTGCAAACAAAATAACCTCACAAGACATTTTAAAAAATATCTGTTTTATTTTCTAACTCTGCTCTGTCTTAAACCAATATTAACGTGCCCTTACGAACACTGAAGCAGTGATTTAGTATATTTGCTATAATCATTCATTTTCGACATTGCCAGACCTTGTGAAGCAAATGGGAGCAAAATCTATAGCCCTCATTCTGCATGAAAAAAAATACTGAAGCTTATCTCAAGTAAAAATGAAACTTCAAGTTTCCAAACAGTTTCAGTGGATATCTTCCAAAGCTTGTCTTTTTAGTATGAAATTTTCTTTGTGTTTCTGTCCACCCAATACAGTTCTACAAGGAAGCTCTGCCTGTGGAAACACAGGACAGTAACTTTTGATAAATAAATGAATAAATAAAAATATAACTGACTGCTTAAACACCATTCAAACTTAAAATGGTGAGAAATGCTAAAAAAAAAGTTGTCCTTTCACTTTTTAAAACTTCTTGAATTTCAAATGCTAACTTTTTTGAACTATCTCTATAATTAAGAGACCGGGCATATTGTTCAAATGTACCAATTCATACCAATTCACAATTTGACAGGGAACTGAAAAACATAGTAACAATTATGCTGGAGGATTTGTAGGTATTGTAATATAGGCATTTTTGTTGTTGCAGATGTCAGTCTGATTTTGAGTGAAACTTCTGAACTGTAAGTTCCCTCCAGCTTCAAAGACTCCATCATCATCCTGGTTCCCAAGAAACCCTCCAATGGACTGAATGACTACTACTACTGGTGTTGACCCATGTCCGTAGCTGGACCCACAGCAGTTTTGCCTGTTGTGAAAACAGGTAGGTGGAGGATGCAATCAACCAGGCACTACATTGCATCCTGCAACATCTTGACTCCCCAGGGACCTATGCTTGGGTCCTGTTTGTGGACCTGAGCTCGGCATTCAACACCATCATCCCAGACATCCTCTGGTCCAAACTCATCCAGCTCACTGTGCAATCCCCTGTCAGTGGATAATACCTTTCTGACAGACAGGACCTGGTCAATCAACACAGGAGCCCCCCAGGGATTTGTGACCTCCCCTCAGCTCTTCTTCCTCTACACCAGTGACTGTACCACAGGGGACCCCTCTGGGGTTGCACAGCTCATTTGAGGCCGAGAAAAAGACTCTCTATGGCAGGGGGTCTATACCCACATTCTTTCACTAAAAATGGAGTGGGTTTGACTAGCCAGGCTACCACTCTGTTAAACTCCTGAAGTTCACAGGCAGCAGAGTGGTCATCTGTCTCATCCAAGACGACAAACAACTGCCCTTGTGGTGCTGTCGCAACAACCTGGAACTGAACATGCTCAATACGTTTGACTTGACAGTGGATGTCCCATGACCTTTAAGTTTCTGGGATTCCAGGAACTGAATTAGACATCCAACATCAGCACCATCATCAAGAAGGATCAGCAGAGGATGTTCTTCCTGCATCAGCTCAGGAAGTTCAACCTGCCCCAGGAGCAGCTGTTAGTGAGCCTGTTCTCTACTCATCCATCACTGTGTGGTTTGGTTCAGCACAGAAACAGACTCCAGTGGACAGTTAAGGCTGCAGAAAGAGCTGTACACCTCACAGGTCAAGAGGACGACAGCAACCATTTGTGAAGACCTCTCACATCCTGGTCACAAACTGTTTGAACTTATCCCCTCTGGACAGCACTACAGAACTCTGTACGGCAAAACAACCAAACGCAAACAGGGTCTTTCCCCCGTGCCATTGTAAATATTTGTAAATATATAGTACTTATCTGGAAGCCCTTCCTCTGTGTAACATATTTGCATGTATATATTTAAACCTATGTGATGGATTGGTGACCTGTCCAGGGTGTACCCCTGCCTTTCACCCAAAAAGAGAGCTGAGATGGGCTCCAGCAGATCCTTGTGACCCTGGTTAAGGAATAAGCAGGTATAGATAATGGATGGATGGATGGATGGATGGATATGGAAACCTGATTCTTTTGTCTATACACAGTTGTGTCTGTCCTTCAGTTTCTCCTCTATTAGTTTTCACACAGCAACACAAACAGGAGATGTGAGTAAAAGCAGCAGGAATTGTGTTTTACACATTAGGCAGAAATGAGCCAACATAAACACATGGTTCTGAAGGACAACAGAATAGCAGAGATCTGTTCAGCATCTGGTTACACTTTCATCGCTCCACCTAGACCTGGCTGATCAATCAGCAGGCAAATAGACCTCATCCAACTGTTTTCCAAGGCTACTGTGGCTACTTCAGTGTCTTCTGTGTTGATGCAATATGTATTTTGTTATGACTGCTGCACATGCATTTACTGCTGTCAGAGAATGGTCCCGAACAATTCAGCAAAAGTGGAGTCCTTATGTTCATAGGCAGACCAAGGACAACAAACAAACTGGCAACTGTGTATCCATCTAGCAGTATATCTCTTTTTCCTCCCTTCCTCCCCCCCGCGCCCCCCGCCACGCACGTCCCTGCCGCGACGCGCGCGCCCCCTGGCTAGATGGTATATCACAGTTGCCAGAAGTTTGCTATTAGGTGTCCCTTAGCGTTGCCTATGAACATAAGGACCTCCACTTTGCTTGACATGTGTTGGGGACCATCTTGTACCGCAGTTAAATGCTATTGTTGCAGCAGTCATAGAACAAAATACATATATTGCCTCCACACACACGAAGACACTCGAAGTCGCCCACCATTTAGCCCTTGGAGAAACCAGTGGATGACTGGTCTATTTGCCTGCTGATTGATCAGCCAGGTCTAGGGTGGAGCGATGAGATGTGATGAAGTGGTCACCAGATGCTGAAAGATCTCTGCTATTCTGTTGTCCCTTCAGACCCATGTGTTTATGGTGGCTCATTTCTGCCTTAATGTGTAAAACACAAGTACTGCGGCTGTGATCTAACATCTGCTCGGATTGGTGTTGCTGGGTGTTGAAAACTAATAGAGGAGAAACTGAAGGACAGACACAACTGTGTATAGACAAAAGAATCAGGTTTCCATATCCATCCATCCATCCATCCATCCATTATCTATACCTGC
>NW_022872907.1:0-9904 GCF_900324485.2 Mastacembelus armatus | reverse complement strand
AGTGAGGGAAGGACAGCGCACAAGATTGACAGACGGATCAGGGCATTGGCAGCAGTAATGCAGTAAGTGTACTGGTCCATTGTGGTGAAGTAACAGCTGAGTCGTAAGGCAAAGCTTTCAATACACCAGTCAATGTATTTTCCTACTTTCAGCTATTATCATGATCTATGGGTCATGACCGAAAGAATGAGATCGCCGATACAAGTGGCTGAAATGAGCTTCCTCCGCAGGGTGGCCGGGCACTCCCTTAGAGATAGGGTGAGGAGCTGTCACCCGGGAGGAGCTTGGAGTAAAGCCACTGCTCTCCAAAATTAAGAGGAGTCACTTGAGGTTAGGGTTAGGGTTAGGGTTCAATTCGCTTGGGTTAGGGTTAGGGTTAGGGTTAGGGTTAGGGTTAGGGTTAGGGTTAGGGTTAGGGTTAGGGTTAGGGTTAGGGTTAGGGTTAGGTTTGAAATTAGGGTTGGGGTTCAATTGGTTTTTATTAAAACTCGTGTGCACGGGCCTACTGTCAAGAAGCCGGATAGTAGAGGGGAGAGAGAGCCGCATCCTCCACCCAGAAGAACCGGGTTCGAACCCAGGGCCCAACGCCAGCCACCTCCAAGGAACATGGACCCGAGCAGAGGCAAGGAGAACAATTGATAAACCTTAATAGATTATAAATAAAAATCTCCAAACCAAAATAATTGTGCGATTGTTCATTTTTATTTAGCTTGGCTGTAAGAGAGGAGAGCCATTGCAATCCCGTTATACTCAACCAAAGGAGGGGGAAGAAGGGAAAGGGGGAACAAGGGAATAGGGAATCATGGGAAGGGAAGGGAAAAGGACGGTGGGGAAGGAAAAAAAAGGGGAGGGGAAGAAGGGGAAGGAGAAGGGGTCAAAATACTCTCCCAAAAAGCAAAATGGTATAACCAAACAAAACCAGTGTATGGCTTACCAGGGAGAAGTCCAGAGCAGGATCTTGCTAGGGGCTGGATTCAATAATATTATAAAATTTATACTTTTTAATATTTAACTTATTTATTTATTATTTATTTATTCTTATTAAATTTACTATTATAGGATGCCCCTTGAGTACCTGAGTGCTAGATGTTAGTAAGTGCCACAAGAAGAAAACTCTCAAAATCATAACATACAAACATAATCCATGCAAAATGTTTTTAATATAATCAAAAGAAACCTTTAATATGTGAAATAATAACCAGGTAGTCAGGGAGCCCCTAGTAAAATTCATGTAAATCCATCCAAAATGACAAACAGTTAAATATATAAGCCCAAAATACACAAGATTATGACTCTAATGGACTAAACCCCGAAGTCATTCACTATATAATATATTATTCCATATTCTCTGTACTCCCTGCAATAGAAAATAAATCTTCCGGCAAGGGTCAGTGTATCCAAAGTAAATTCAGGATAGAATTTCTGTGGTTAATAAAAAAACATGGGAAACAGGAAATGGAGTGGGAGGGAGAGGAGGGAGGGGAAAGGGGGCTCCAAGGAATGGGGAGATTTTTGGTTCAAAGTAAATTCTGATTAGAATTTCTTCGATTCCAAGTTTAGGATTACAATGAGGGCCTAACAAAAACTAAAAGAACAAAATAGTGGAGTGAGGGGGGGGTTTCAAAGGAGTAGGGGATATTGGTCCAAAGTAACTTCCGGTTAGAATTTCTTTGGCTCCAATATTAGGGTTGAAGCCTGATAAATTAATAAGGAGATGAGGAGAAAGCAAAAGGAATTTCAAAGGCACACGGTCCAAAGTAAATTCAGGTTAGAGTTTCTTTGGCACCGATCCCTAAATTAGGGTTAAGGCCTGATGAAAACTGAAAGGGACGGGAAGTGAAGTACCAGGGGATGGAGAAATTTAGGTCCAAAGCAAATTCTGGTTAGAATTTCTTCAGCTCCATTCCCAAGGTTAAGGTTAAGGAAAAAATAAAACTAAAAACGGTGGGGGGGGGGGATTTGGGGAAAAGAGGGGGGTTAGGGTTAGGGCCGGGGAAGGAAAAGGTTAGGGTTAGAATAATATATAGGTAGGGAGATAAAGAAACATCCTTATTAACAGGGGGGAGGGGGGGGGGGGGGTTTAGAGGGAGTGAGAGGGGGTTAGGATTAGGGCCGGGGAAGGAAAAGGTTAGGGTTAGGATAATGTATAGGTAGGGAGATAAAGAAACATCCTTATTAAAAGGGGGGAGGGGGGGGGGGAAGAAGGGAAAAGGAAGGGAAATAGAGGGAATGAGAGGGGAAGGAATGATGGAAAGGGAACGTGTGGGGAGGGAAGAAGAAAGGGAGAAAAAAAAGGCAAGTGGGGAAGAAAAAGGGGAAGGGAAAAGTAAACACTAGGAGAAAAAACTTTTGGATGAATGAATGATCAAGACTTTGCTCTACATTTCCTCTGCTCCGTAGTCCAAGGTCCATCGGTCCCGACTCCTGGTTCTAAAAGCTGTTAAAATTAAAATCCGACATGTGTGCCTATAACTTAAGACATTTGTACTAATTTCAGGGGACACCATTGCTGTGGCTAAGGTCCACTATTGTTCCCTAAAAATTTCATACAATCAGTAGAAATTAAAAGTACAAAATTAGAGAAGGGGAGAGACAAAATGGAGTCCTAGGCCCAAAGTTTTAATCGCTGCACAAACAGGAAGCGAAAAATTAGAATTCCATTTTTAGTAAGGTGAAGGATTCAGGCGTTGTCCTTTTAATGGTCATTTTTGACTTTTTATTGGACCCGTCATCATCTGTTCCATCTCACCTAGCAGAAGTGGCATCAGAGGTCCAAGTAGGATTTCTCTTTATAATGCCATTCCAATCCGGAATTTAGTATTACTTGGGCTAAAATCTCCTATGTTCTCTCCCCTTTGGATAGGTGAATTCTGTTGCAATGGCTGTAGATACAAACAGAATAAACTATTTTAATTAGTATAGTTAAGTATAAAAAAGTTTGTTTAATAATAAGTAGGAATGTGGGAAATAAATTCTACAATAAAAATTAAAATATCAAAATCTACTTAAATAAGGAAATATACTAGAGCTTGTAATTATTCTGTATTATATATTGAGGCATCTTCCAATCTATTGACCAACCGGGCACAATGAGAATATAAAAAAGGAAAAAGACTGAAGGACCCACCTGGGAGAAGAAGGAGAAAGTTCAGCTCCAATCGCCGTCCGGGGTCTGCTCCATTGGAGGTGTACCAGAAATCCTGCTTCATATAAATGTCTGAATCCAGTCATTAAAAATTGAAATAGTCTTGGACTGTGGATGATTCTCTTCTCCTGTGTAAAGGAAAGGTTTTTCTCTTGGCCTTCCGGCCTGTGAGTGTAATAGTTCTATGTTCGCTCCTTACCTTATTCGGAAAAGGACCGGGTTAGGTCGTTCCAAGGTAAGGAAAAAACAAACATGGCTGTATTCTTTCAGTCAAAGTCCATATCAGTGATCCAGGCTGGAGAACATGACATTCTTTGCTCCCCTCCTTCAGGTAGGGCCCAACGCCAGTAATGAGTAAACTTAAGATTGAATAAAATCTCCTATTTGAATTAAACAATTCTTAGGATTAGTATATAAAATGAATAAAATTCACAATGTGTCCGACGAGTCAATAGTTCCCTGACGTTTCGCAGCTGTTACTGCTTCTTCAGAGGGAAAAAAAACAGAAGTGCCCCAAAACTCCGATATTTAACTGGTGAAAAGGGGGGGGGGGGGGGGGGGGGGAGGGGGGAAGGAATTCCTTCCTACCCAAGTTTAAGGGTGGCCAATCAAAACCTACTATCATGGTATTCAGAATAGCCACTGGTTGGGCTTTTGTATGAGCTGTTTAAATTTTGGAGGGAAAAGAAATCCTCCATCATGATTGGTGGAATGAGATTGGGCAGTCCTATTTGGGGGAGTGGGTAAATAATAAACCAAAGGGAAGGAGAACGGGGGGGGGGACAGGAAGGCATCGTGCTTTACAGCCACCTGTTTAGGTGAGCTCTTGGAAGTGCTTATATCTATGTGGCTCAGCCAGCTGCAAAAGGGGGACAAGGAACAAGGAGACCAGGAAGCAGGGGTTCGATCCCGGGACCAAACACTGGGGGGAAGGAGGGACAAATCCAATACCCCACCATTCTTTGCTAAGATTTATAAATCCTTTTGTCTTGACAGTGGCTCTGGCAAGGTTAGGTTTAGAATTAGGGTTGGGGTTCAGTTTGTTTTTATTAAAACTTATGTGCACGGGCCTACTGTCAAGAAGCCGGATAGTAGAGGGGAGAGAGAGCCGCATCCTCCACCCAGAAGAACCGGGTTCGAACCCAGGGCCCAACGCCAGCCACCTCCAAGGAACATGGACCCGAGCAGAGGCAAGGAGAACAATTGATAAACCTTAATAGATTATAAATAAAAATCTCCAAACCAAAATAATTGTGCGATTGTTCATTTTTATTTAGCTTGGCTGTAAGAGAGGAGAGCCATTGCAATCCCGTTATACTCAACCAAAGGAGGGGGAAGAAGGGAAAGGGGGAACAAGGGAATAGGGAATCATGGGAAGGGAAGGGAAAAGGACGGTGGGGAAGGAAAAAAAAGGGGAGGGGAAGAAGGGGAAGGAGAAGGGGTCAAAATACTCTCCCAAAAAGCAAAATGGTATAACCAAACAAAACCAGTGTATGGCTTACCAGGGAGAAGTCCAGAGCAGGATCTTGCTAGGGGCTGGATTCAATAATATTATAAAATTTATACTTTTTAATATTTAACTTATTTATTTATTATTTATTTATTCTTATTAAATTTACTATTATAGGATGCCCCTTGAGTACCTGAGTGCTAGATGTTAGTAAGTGCCACAAGAAGAAAACTCTCAAAATCATAACATACAAACATAATCCATGCAAAATGTTTTTAATATAATCAAAAGAAACCTTTAATATGTGAAATAATAACCAGGTAGTCAGGGAGCCCCTAGTAAAATTCATGTAAATCCATCCAAAATGACAAACAGTTAAATATATAAGCCCAAAATACACAAGATTATGACTCTAATGGACTAAACCCCGAAGTCATTCACTATATAATATATTATTCCATATTCTCTGTACTCCCTGCAATAGAAAATAAATCTTCCGGCAAGGGTCAGTGTATCCAAAGTAAATTCAGGATAGAATTTCTGTGGTTAATAAAAAAACATGGGAAACAGGAAATGGAGTGGGAGGGAGAGGAGGGAGGGGAAAGGGGGCTCCAAGGAATGGGGAGATTTTTGGTTCAAAGTAAATTCTGATTAGAATTTCTTCGACTCCAAGTTTAGGATTACAATGAGGGCCTAACAAAAACTGAAAGAACAAAATAGTGGAGTGAGGGGGGGGTTTCAAAGGAGTAGGGGATATTGGTCCAAAGTAACTTCCGGTTAGAATTTCTTTGGCTCCAATATTAGGGTTGAAGCCTGATAAATTAATAAGGAGATGAGGAGAAAGCAAAAGGAATTTCAAAGGCACACGGTCCAAAGTAAATTCAGGTTAGAGTTTCTTTGGCACCGATCCCTAAATTAGGGTTAAGGCCTGATGAAAACTGAAAGGGACGGGAAGTGAAGTACAAGGGGATGGAGAAATTTAGGTCCAAAGCAAATTCTGGTTAGAATTTCTTCAGCTCCATTCCCAAGGTTAAGGTTAAGGAAAAAATAAAACTAAAAACGGTGGGGGGGGGGGATTTGGGGAAAAGAGGGGGGTTAGGGTTAGGGCCGGGGAAGGAAAAGGTTAGGGTTAGAATAATATATAGGTAGGGAGATAAAGAAACATCCTTATTAACAGGGGGGAGGGGGGGGGGGGGGGTTTAGAGGGAGTGAGAGGGGGGTTAGGATTAGGGCCGGGGAAGGAAAAGGTTAGGGTTAGGATAATGTATAGGTAGGGAGATAAAGAAACATCCTTATTAAAAGGGGGGAGGGGGGGGGGAAAGAAGGGGAAAAGGAAGGGAAATAGAGGGAATGAGAGGGGAAGGAATGATGGAAAGGGAACGTGTGGGGAGGGAAGAAGAAAGGGAGAAAAAAAAGGCAAGTGGGGAAGAAAAAGGGGAAGGGAAAAGTAAACACTAGGAGAAAAAACTTTTGGATGAATGAATGATCAAGACTTTGCTCTACATTTCCTCTGCTCCGTAGTCCAAGGTCCATCGGTCCCGACTCCTGGTTCTAAAAGCTGTTAAAATTAAAATCCGACATGTGTGCCTATAACTTAAGACATTTGTACTAATTTCAGGGGACACCATTGCTGTGGCTAAGGTCCACTATTGTTCCCTAAAAATTTCATACAATCAGTAGAAATTAAAAGTACAAAATTAGAGAAGGGGAGAGACAAAATGGAGTCCTAGGCCCAAAGTTTTAATCGCTGCACAAACAGGAAGCGAAAAATTAGAATTCCATTTTTAGTAAGGTGAAGGATTCAGGCGTTGTCCTTTTAATGGTCATTTTTGACTTTTTATTGGACCCGTCATCATCTGTTCCATCTCACCTAGCAGAAGTGGCATCAGAGGTCCAAGTAGGATTTCTCTTTATAATGCCATTCCAATCCGGAATTTAGTATTACTTGGGCTAAAATCTCCTATGTTCTCTCCCCTTTGGATAGGTGAATTCTGTTGCAATGGCTGTAGATACAAACAGAATAAACTATTTTAATTAGTATAGTTAAGTATAAAAAAGTTTGTTTAATAATAAGTAGGAATGTGGGAAATAAATTCTACAATAAAAAGTTAAAATATCAAAATCTACTTAAATAGGAAATATACTAGAGCTTGTAATTATTCTGTATTATATATTGAGGCATCTTCCAATCTATTGACCAACCGGGCACAATGAGAATATAAAAAAAGGAAAAAGACTGAAGGACCCACCTGGGAGAAGAAGGAGAAAGTTCAGCTCCAATCGCCGTCCGGGGTCTGCTCCATTGGAGGTGTACCAGAAATCCTGCTTCATATAAATGTCTGAATCCAGTCATTAAAAATTGAAATAGTCTTGGACTGTGGATGATTCTCTTCTCCTGTGTAAAGGAAAGGTTTTTCTCTTGGCCTTCCGGCCTGTGAGTGTAATAGTTCTATGTTCGCTCCTTACCTTATTCGGAAAAGGACCGGGTTAGGTCGTTCCAAGGTAAGGAAAAAACAAACATGGCTGTATTCTTTCAGTCAAAGTCCATATCAGTGATCCAGGCTGGAGAACATGACATTCTTTGCTCCCCTCCTTCAGGTAGGGCCCAACGCCAGTAATGAGTAAACTTAAGATTGAATAAAATCTCCTATTTGAATTAAACAATTCTTAGGATTAGTATATAAAATGAATAAAATTCACAATGTGTCCGACGAGTCAATAGTTCCCTGACGTTTCGCAGCTGTTACTGCTTCTTCAGAGGGAAAAAAACAGAAGTGCCCCAAAACTCCGATATTTAACTGGTGAAAAGGGGGGGGGGGGGGGGGGGGGGGGGGGGAGGGGGGAAGGAATTCCTTCCTACCCAAGTTTAAGGGTGGCCAATCAAAACCTACTATCATGGTATTCAGAATAGCCACTGGTTGGGCTTTTGTATGAGCTGTTTAAATTTTGGAGGGAAAAGAAATCCTCCATCATGATTGGTGGAATGAGATTGGGCAGTCCTATTTGGGGGAGTGGGTAAATAATAAACCAAAGGGAAGGAGAACGGGGGGGGGGACAGGAAGGCATCGTGCTTTACAGCCACCTGTTTAGGTGAGCTCTTGGAAGTGCTTATATCTATGTGGCTCAGCCAGCTGCAAAAGGGGGACAAGGAACAAGGAGACCAGGAAGCAGGGGTTCGATCCCGGGACCAAACACTGGGGGGAAGGAGGGTTAGGGTTAGGGTTAGGGTTAGGAAAGGGGAACTGAACCCAACTCCTCCTGGAGTCAGGATGGGCACGGTCCTTCCCCCAGTTGGTTCCCTCCCCCCGAAAAAAGACACGCGGTGGTCCGTGTTCGCCACGCTGACGGGAGCGACCCCGCCTCCTCCCGTAGCGCACCTCAGTCCACTCACCGACCTGAGGCCAACTCATGGCTGGGCTGCACTGTTTTTTAATATATTTATTTATTTATGTAATTTATTTATTTATTTGTTTGTTTGTTTATTGTATTTATTTCTTAATGTATATATGTATATGTCTTATATTATGTGCTTATTGACTTTACTAAAAAAAAATAAAAAATTCAAAAACAAAGTTTTTTATTAAAATAAATTTTTCAAAATAAAATCTCAATAAAACAAACACAAAATTATGAATTCCAAGTGCCCGTCGCCGACGTTTCGACCGTGTTAAGGTCTTCTTCAGGGTGAGGGCACTGAAAAGATGACGACTGTGCTTCTGGCTGCAGGCTTCTTGATGTTGTCCTGTTGGTGGTCAGAGCAAGAATGAGGGAGAATGGCTGTGTGCTCCTATTTATAGTCTCCTCCCCTCAGAGAAACTCCATCCACTTTAAAATAAATGTTTTAGTTTTTTTCCCAAAAACCAAATGTTTTAGCTCCTTTTTAACCCTTTTAATTCAGAACTGAGTTTAATGTTAACTTATGCCTTTTAACTTGTTTTTAATAGTTTGTTATATATAATATGAAATGTTATAATCAGTAAAATACCAAGTTTGTTTTTCTTTTTAATATTTTAACCTGTATATTTATTAAGTATTTGTTTTGCCTTTTTAATGTTTATAATGTAATGTAAGTTAAATTTATAATTTCCTTTGCAGGTTGGAGCTATATTTCAGATTAAAAAAACAAAAAAGCTAGAGGTTAGGGTTAGGGTTAAAATAAATTCAGGGTTAGAAAAATAAAAATAAAACCTACAGTAAAACACAAGGGGGGAAGGTTAGGGTTAGGGCCAGGAAAGAGGGGGAGGGGGGGTTGGTTTAGGGTTAGGGCAAGAAAAAGGGGGGAAGGTTAGGGTTAGGGCAGAAAAAAGGGGGGGAAGGTTAGGGTTAGGGGAAAAAGGAGGGAGGTTAGGGTTAGGGCAAGGGTAGGGTTAGGTTAGGGTTAGGGTTAGGGTTAGGGTTAGGGTTAGGGTTAGGGTTAGGGTTAGGGTTAGGGTTAGGGTTAGGGTTAGGGTTAGGGTTAGGGTTTAGGGTTAGGGTTAGGGTTAGGGTTAGGGTTAGGGTTAGGGTTAGGGTTAGGGTTAGGGTTAGGGTTAGGGTTAGGGTTAGGGTTAGGGTTAGGGTTAGGGTTAGGGTTAGGGTTAGGGTTAGGGTTAGGGTTAGGGTTAGGGTTAGGGTTAGGGTTAGGGTTAGGGTTGTTAGGGTTAGGGTTAGTTAGGGTTAGGGTTAGGGTTAGGGTTAGGGTTAGGGTTAGGGTTAGGGTTAGGGTTAGTTAGGGTTAGGGTTAGGGTTAGGGTTAGGGTTAGGGTTAGGGTTAGGGTTAGGGTTAGGGTTAGGGTTAGGGTTAGGGTTAGGGTTAGGGTTAGGGTTAGGGTTAGGGTTAGGGTTAGGGTTAGGGTTAGGGTTAGGGTTAGGGTTAGGGTTAGGGTTAGGGTTAGGGTTAGGGTTAGGGTTAGGGTTAGGGTTAGGGTTAGGGTTAGGGTTAGGGTTAGGGTTAGGGTTAGGGTTTTAGGGTTAGGGTTCGGGTTAGGGTTAGGGTTAGGGTTAGGGTTAGGGTTAGGGTTAGGGTTAGGGTTAGGGTTAGGGTTAGGGTTAGGGTTAGGGTTAGGGTTAGGGTTAGGGTTAGGGTTAGGGTTAGGTTAGGGTTAGGGTTAGGGTTAGGGTTAGGGTTAGGGTTAGGGTTAGGGTTAGGGTTAGGGTTAGGGTTAGGGTTAGGGTTAGGGTTAGGGTTAGGGTTAGGGTTGGGTTAGGGTTAGGGTTAGGGTTAGGGTTAGGGTTAGGGTTAGGGTTAGGGTTAGGGTTAGGGTTAGGGTTAGGGTAGGGTTAGGGTTAGGGTTAGGGTTAGGGTTAGGGTTAGGGTTAGGGTTAGGGTT